>NC_037671.1:80361642-80387774 GCF_003255815.1 Theropithecus gelada | reverse complement strand
GGGGAGGGGGGAGGGATTGCATTGGGAGTTATACCTGATGTAAATGACGAGTTGATGGGTGCAGTAGACCAACATGGCACAAGTATACATATGTAACAAACCTGCACGTTATGCACATGTACCCTACAACTTAAAGTATAATAATAATAAATTATAAAAAAAAAAGAAACAAACAAACAAAAAAAAACAAAAAAAAAAATTGAGGTTTTAAAAATTTTATTATTTTTTGGAATTTATTAACTTATACAATATTTGGATAATTCTGAACTGATATGAAGAACAACAAATGACAATCTACACAATAGAATTCCCTAAACTCCCACATGTTTTCTTTTTGTTAAAACCAAACATTACAGACTGGTGTGTATATTAACCTGTCTTTGAATGTTGATTACATAAATCTTTGCTTAGTCCACAATTTGACCATAGAACAATTAATCTCAACCCTGACTTATTGTCACAATGTTCCCCCTTACTCCAAGACTCTGGCGGGGGGGTTATAGCCTGGGCATCTCTTGCTTCTAAAAGCTTCGAAGCTAACCTTGATCCTCAGCCAGGATTGCCAATCACAGCTCTTGAATGTTTGTGGTAGGAGGCAGTATGTCTTACTCCCTTTGCTGCTCTCTTCGTGCCTATTCTCTGTCCTTCAGATAGAGTAGGTTCAGGAATTTGGTCGAGCAGCTGACTCACCCTCATTCCCTGCAGTAGGATCATGTACTTGTAAAACACATGAAATCAATTATGTCCACCTCTGCACTCTGAGTAAGGACTGTCCCTGGAAACATAGTGCAGAAACTGTCCTATCACTGACAGAGCAATGTATCATCCAGTGGCAGTGATCTGAAAACCCAAGCTTCTGATTCCTTTACTGATATACATTTATTTGAATGATATACATTTGTTTGAGTGATATACATTCGTTCATGTCTCAACAACTTTTTTTTAAAGGGTAAGCATAATTTTAGTGCCTTTCCTAAATATAGCAAGAAGTTAGTAGTTTATCAAAAAACCTTCAAAAAAAAAAAAAAAAAAGGTATGATGTGTTCACTATATTTTTTAAAATACAAAAAGTTAGAAAAAGGGAGGAAGACATATATCATCTGTTAGTTCATGGCTGAAAATGACCCTATTAATTGTAGCAGTTTAGGGCAGTAAGACCTAGTACTGGACTGAAATAACTGTGATCGTCTCCAGGAGAAAGGCCAGAACAGAAACAATATGGTAGCTTCAGGACCAGGCAATGGTCACAATGACCAAGCAAGTGAGAACAACTGGGGATCAACAAATTTGCAAAGAAAAACTATGGAAATCTAAGGTCTGTGATAGTCAGAGATCCTTGGGTACATAAAGGCAGTTGGTACCGTAAAAACCATGATTCATGTGGCAGGATCTAAATTGCTGAGCTGTACAAAGGGAAAAACGCAACTGTATTCTAACTTTGTCCCAGTGGTTTGGAGCACTAGTCCGGTTATAGTAGGAAAGTAATCAAAAACGTGACCCTGACCATGGAATAAGACAGGTTCATGTTACCATAATTGAGACCCAACTTGCAGGAGCCAGTTCAGAAGGCCAAAATTAAGATTCACAATTTACTTATTTTACAAATGTCAAGTGTTTATGCATTACCTACCCAGAGTAACTTGATACTGGTCCCAGTGTTTTGAACTTGAGTCCCCTAAACTTCTCTTGCTCAAATTAAGGATTGTATTTCTAAGCTGAAAGCGGACATCTGAGCATGTGTTTTGATGGTCAATGTCTTTTGCTGTGGGAAAAGACACATATATGTAGGCAGGAATGAAAATAATGGTTGCAAAAGATAAGATGAGTTTTTGAAATCTTAGTTGCTATTTTGCAACTATTTCTAACTTCTCAACTATAATTTTCTATTTTTGATTTGTTCCAGAAAGCATCACCTTCTCTTGTCAGGAAGAGGGACTGCCTGTTCCTCATATATGCCCTGTATTTTTCTACCTTAAAGCTTTTGATCAAGTAGTTCTCTCCACCTAGAATGTCCTCCCCATTGTCATAAGTTCGAATTCTAGTTCTTTTCTGAGACTCAGCTTTTATCCTCCCATCTATAAATATATTTCTCTTGCTAATTGTCACAATTTTCTATCAGTTTTCTCCTACTTTTACACACAATGCATTATTGAAGACATGTTAAAAAATCAATGGTACTAGAAGTCAAAAAACAGGATTAAATGTTTCATTCCCAGTGTGCCAACTATATTATAAATAGTAGCATTCGAATATCTGCTTCACTCTTTAGTACATGATGATCTTGATCATATTTTCCAAGCATGTCATTCTTTTATTTAACAGTTGAGTATCTGGTTTATTGTCTTAACTTTCTAAGACAGTTTATTTTATAGATGTCTAAGCCTTAATTTAAAATTTTTGCACATGTGATAATGTATTTTTTCAATTTTATTGAATGTGAGACCAATATTTCTTTTATTTTTATTTATTTATTTTGAGACGGCATCTCGCTCGGTCACCCAGGCTGGAGAGTAGTGGTGTGATCTCGGCTCACTGCAAGCTCTGCCTCCGGGGTTCACACCATTCTCCTGCCTCAGCCTCCCGAGCAGCTGGGACTATAGGCGCCCATCACCATGCCCAGCTAATTTTTTTGTATTTTTAATAGAGACGGGGTTTCACCGTGTTAGCCAGGATGGTCTCGATCTCCTGACCTCATGATCCACCCTCCTCAGCCTCCCAAAGTGTTGGATTACAGGCATAAGCCTCCACGCCCAGCCCAATACTTCTTAATTTTAGGTTATCTTTATATATTTTACCACTTGTATAAAACAGTAAGTCAAAATGCAATTAAATATTTTATTAACTACACAAATAAACATTGCTATACAAACAGAGATAGAATACTGACGAATTGGACCACTGATGGAATACTGCTTAATTGGACCGTTGACTAGCATGTGATAGCTACAAATACTAGTTCTTTAACCTTTGTCTGAAAGCCTGAATTCAACCATTATAATATAGAAGTGACAATGTATAACTGATGAAAGAGTAGATCACAGAGAGTATGAACATAATAAGAACAAAGATCTTTCTCTTTGTGCTTTATAATACCTTGTTTTGATATGTCATTTTGGACTGATATTTAGGTGGTATACCCTGGCACTCTATGACTGGTTGATTCCCATGTACTGCTAATTGTTTTGTATCATCCCCTTAATACATGCATTATCTTCCTTGATAGGTTGTGAATTCCTTGCATCCATCATAGCACCTAGAACAGTGACTTGTGGGAAACAATCCCACTTGCATTGGTATATCACTTAATTATTTTCCAAATACTTTCAGGAACATAATCTCCTTGTATGTTAACAACAACCCAGAGGTGGAAACACGGGCCCAGGTATGCTGAATGTCTACAGGGCGCAGGCAGGGCACATGTCTTTGTAATTGAAAAATGAAGAAACAGAAGAATGGAGACAGGTGACATGCCCATATTTATAAATTAATAGGGTCAAACTAGGGCATAAATTAAAAATTGTAAGTTCTTTGTACCAGCGGGTTTTAATAATGATTCACTGGATGCCTGTGTGAAATATAAGTAGTCCTTGTTCCCTGTCCATAGTTAACGACCTTTCCCAAGGTATTTGGTACCATGTCAGATTATGTCTCCCACAATGCTCAGGGCTATGAGTCCATTCAGAAACATGAGGCACTGGCCTAGGGACCTGCTACCAGTGTTTTCTTATTCATACTAAAAGGAAGCAGGAGGAATTATGTCACAAGTAGGGAAGTAGTTTGGAAACAATAAAGGAAAATTGTAGTTTAGGTGTTAATACATACACATATATAAATTTCTAATGGGAACCAATTAAGGTTTTTCACTAAAGAAAAAGAACTGCAACTACATCATTTTGGATTAAATTGTGGGAATTTAGCATTAAACAAAGTCAACTGCGCAGGTAAAAAATCTAACCCCCCCCCTTTTTTTTGAAGGGGGTTGGCATTAAAGCTTACTGTTATAAAAAGCTCTAAGACTGTGTAACATTGCTCACACATAGAGTTTTTTGTCATTCTGACTTTTTATCTATAAAAGAGTTTAATCTCCTCTTCGAGGAAGAGAACAATTAGCTCTAACCTCATTGGGTAACTACTAAGTGATATGAGGGTCTCATAACTATCTGCCTTTTTGTGTATGTTGAGGAGGGCCCATGAAACGTGATGCTAATGTGTAAGTCTTAATAGGGGACAAATGCTCTTGGAATATTATTAAATTTCTCCTCATGAAAATCTGTACCTGAGAAAGCATGGATATTCTCTGATAAATTAATTTTCTCCAAAATCTGGAACTATTCCAAGATACACGTTTTTGAGCCAATATTTTACTCAAAGAGTATTTACCTTGACTTATCCCAGTAAAGTAAATATTTCTCAATCTTCTGATTGAACATGTGTTGATATATTTTGCTTACAGTAATATGTAAGTTAAAGATAAATGCACTTATCTAACAGATACAAGGTTGGCCTTTGATAATTTGGCGATGTCAGACGCAAATACTCACTCACTGACATTTCTTCTTCTTTAGTCAAAGACTTTAGACAAATAATAAGTTTTTTTTTGAACTACTATCAGTGAAGATAGAGTAGAATGCATTCCTAAAAGGGGAACATTATAGCATTTGAGAAGAAAAATTTGAAGTTAAGGAAGTTGAAAAATACTTATAAGAAGCTATTTTAGAGGTTCAAAAGGCAAGATTTGGCTACTACAGAACCAGTGGGAATAAATCTGACTGAATATGTGAGGATACAAAGAACACATCCTTCTTAGAAGGAATTGACATCCATTGTAAACTTAGGTAACAATAATGACTTGTGAATTTCTGAGTTTGTTTTTCTCCTGGTAGAGAGTACATTCCTCATATATCTGGCATAAGATAGCTTCATTTCCAGGCAAGAAGAATGCTTTCTTTTCCCCTTGGTAGTATTCAGTGTGAGTTTCACATAACTGATGCTGAATAGAACACGTCATAAAAGAATATTTTGTTTACAGAACTCTAATGGTTTTCTTTCTTATCTTTTCTCTCTTCTCTTGTAGGAGACAGGTTGTAAATAATGGTTCTCAGGGCTGCTTTCATCATGAAAGACTAAAGAATCACTATTGGATCATTTTATAGGAAAGAAATACTTCCACAGAAAAACATGCCTATAGTAATTTTGGAAATATTCAACATCTTGGAAGAGCTGGCTTAGGATATAAAGAAACTTGAAAATAAAAAACATAATGGCCTAATCAGAAAATATTTCATTTTTGCCATAAACTACATCAAATATGTAGACATAGTACACACAGACTTGCTGTTTTTGGTTTTCAGTGCCTATAACTTATGAATAAAAGTCTGTGGAGAACATCTATCCTAAAATGTTTAAATATTTTTAGCTTGATTTAAGATGCATTTGGTTTGAAATAGGATATGTGGTATGTAATGGAACACTGAAAGAGACATGAACAGAAATATTGATAATTAAAACATACCAGAGTTACAACATACTCATTGATCTCATTGATTTGAAAGTAATTCACTCAGCATAGTGTGTATTATCTTAACATTAATTTATGACTTCTTGCTGGTGGAGTGAAATTCACCTTAAAATAAATCACCAATGTCTACCCTGACAGCAATAGTAGGGTAAAAAAGAGGACCAAAAACTGAGCAATTTTTCTTCCATATATCTCTAGACTCCGTATCCCTGTAGATTTAAAAAGTCAAATATTTGTGCTCTGTCTGGCTAAACTAAAGTAAGTGTGGCATTGTACTGTTTATCACCCAATAATCTGTGATTAATTTCAGAATGACTCTTTCTACTTTTCTTCATATGTGATTTGCCAAGCCAATATTAAAACCACATTTACTTGATCTTTCTCATATTTGAGTACTCAAATACTCAGGAGTTCACTGGGGTAGTCCAACGAATGATTTGAAGAAAAAATGGACAAGTGGTCCTGGGGCAGGGTTTATGGGAAATGGGTGGGGGAAAGTGGTTGGGTGGGGATTTAGTTGCAGTCCTTCTTCTAGGTCTTTAGCCTTATCACATACTAGCAGGATATAATACAATTTTAAGGCTGGAATTATTCATTGTGTTGATTTTCTGGACACAACATCAACAGAGTATTAGATTTTGTGCTTTAATAATAAATTGTCAAATTTTCAGTGATATCCAAGGACTATTTGGGAATAATTATCTTGTTTCTAGGAGCCCCAAAAAGGCAATACAAAAATGGGCAGAGAAGGATCACTCTACTATGACACTTGATTCAGCTTAATAATGGATTTAATCTTTTAGTCAGGAAATAGATAATTCATGCTGACTGCTATATAAGAATTGCTTTCAAAATACTATAATTTCTTTAAATTTTATTTCTTCTTTTGGAGATGAATTTTATTTATTTTTTATTTTATTTATATATTTTATTTTATTTCTTTTTATTTCTTTTAAATTTGTTAATTGTATTCATTTTATTTGCTTTTCCTATTTTTAAAGTCTGAAAATTTTATTATGATAAATATATTTTTATATAGAAAAATCTAACAAAAAAATACAGAAATCCATAAAGATAAAAATGACAATGAATTAAAATTCCACAGAGATCATTGTCTATTCTTACAGGTTTGTTATTTGAAGATTATATACACATGTATTTGTTCACTCACTTATTAAATATTTATTGTTTGTCTATTATGAGGCAGATACTACCATGCTAGATATCTACTCTGTTGAATGAAAGTGTTTTTCCATTAATAAAGTTTGCAAGTTGGAAACATAGATGATCAAAAAGTAAACAAGCATGTATTTAGTATTACTACTTGTGATACTAATATAAAAGAAACAAACAATAAAGGTGCCATGATTGAGAATAACAGGGATGTGATTGAGAATAACATACTAACTTAGCTAGTATTGGTTGAGGAAGGTGCTAGAGGGGAGGTAACAAAGGTGAGATCTGGAAGCAAAGACAATAGCTATGGGCTTAGCAGGAAAAACATTTCAGTTGACAGAAACAACCTATGACCTGGTTATATAAAGAAACATGAATGTTTGCCTTTGGTTCTGTTGTGCCTAGTAATAGCTATTTGATTTTCTAGACCTGAGCTTCTGAATGTGTTGCTGGTAACTTGCTAACTGGCTGGTAGGTAGGTGACAGTGTTAACGGTGTTTTAATCACTTAATCCAATTCCAGTTTATGTGAAATATGTTAATGTGAAATATGCCTATTGTCACAAAAATGAACAACATAATTCTAAAAATATTGCCAAAACGGCATAAGATCAAATCACAAAGTTTAAGGAGAAAACATGTTCTGAAGTCACCATAGCTCTTTACTTCAGCTGTTTACTGTGAATGCTCACAATATAAAAACTACATTTTTCAATATATTAAAGCCAGTGTGTAGATATAACTGATTCTGAGGTACAAATGGAAATATCTTCTTATTGTTACATTTGTACAGGACGACATGTACTAAAGGAAAATATGCTTTCTTAAAAGCTGAAAACCATATTTTTGTGAAGTAAATTGAGTCCAGCTTTTTCCTTGTCCTTTGTACATAAAGAGACATAGTATATCTAGTAGGTACCAGCATTCTGCATTCCTCTTTAAAATTAACCCAGAAAAGAGCAAACACTTCATGTTTCATCCTAGAGAAATCTCATAATATTCTTCATTTCATAAGAAACTGCACCTTAAAGATGTAAGGCCTACAAGGAAGGAGAGGGAAGTAAGGCAACTTGTTCGACCAGGATCAGCTGAGAGCCTGGAAAGACTCTCTAATGTGAGAAGAGGGTAAGTGGTCTACATTCTTACTGTAGATTCCCATGATTTTAGCCAGGGGAGATCCCCCCAACCCTTGCAGGCCCTAAGACTATCATAGGCAGCTGCCTGAAGATAGTGCAATGGCATTGATCCAGAGAGGGAGCTCAGGCTGAGTCCCACAAATCCCAGAGTCTTGAGCAGCTGCAGCACAGCACCATTGTAAGAGCCCGGCTTTCATCAAACTGCTTCCTACCCTGGGTCCCAACCTGTCCTGAATCTCCACATCCCTGGATCCTCATTAACATTCTTCACCCACAGCTACTACAACAGGGCTGAGGCAGGAGCCATTGGCAGTGACCCCACCCCCTCCAGCAGAGGGACAGCCATGCATTTTTACATGCCCTAAGGAAAAAATTCAAGATTCTTTGGGGCTGAGGTACAATGAAGTGCAGGCCCTATAGCTGCCTGCCCATGGCTGCTCCCACTTAAGAAAACTTTGCCCTTCCTAGTAGCAGGGCCACAGCGCAGCCACTGCTGCTTCCACCAGAAGCCTGGGGATCACTTCACTCCTGCCTATCACAGCTGGTGCCTGACTGCAGGTACCACCTGGAATCCTGAAGGCAGGTCTACCTGGCCTGAGTCTGCACCCCTCAATAGCAGAACATGCCATCCAGGGCCCTAAGGATGACCCAACCAAGTTCACCACCATTGGCACCTGAGAACTCATTCTGAGATCAGATTCATACAACCTGTGTGTATCCACAGCTGACATCTACACACACACGCCACCCACAGAATTGGGATTCACCCACACAGTCTATTGCAGCCACTGACAACACCAGAGCAGACTGCTTGGGCCCCAGAGGATTATCGTACCACTGCTACTGTTCCCGGACCAAACTGAGAGTTGGGCTGCTATTTCTTGTGGCCCAATAATGAGATGCAGATAAACTGGGGAGGAAGACAGTTTTTATTTCTGTAACCAGTTACAGGGAAAAGACCTGGAAATTATCATCAGACTAACCCAAAATTACAAAGTTTTCCAGAGCTCATATACCTTCTAAGTTATACGTCTATGTGTAAGTGTGCATTCGTAAAGACAAAAGTGATTAACTTCTTTTAATCTATAACTAAGGCCAGAGTCCTGAAGACCTTCTTCTGGAGCCTCAGTAAGTTTACTTAATCTAAATAGGTCCAGGTGCTGGGGTGATTACCCTTATTTTGCTTCTGCTAAATCATGGAGGTTTGGGGAGTTCCTTCAGATCTCCAATAAACTTGTTTGTGGGGGTCTGGGGAGTTTCTTCGGACCCCCAATAAAACTTCTTTAATCCTAAATGAGTCCTGTTAAGAATTCCTTTGCGATTTTGTCATGCTTTATGGCCCAGGAAAGGCCTAGGCACAATTTTCAGTGGTCTTTTGTTACATTCCAGCCTTTATATAAAGACACTGGTTCAACCAGCTTTAATGTTTAACCTAACTACTTAGTGAGTGCTGGGACAGTTGTAATGGAGGCCTGAGTTAGTGAGACCTGGCATGTCACTCTACTGCTAGTGACCATGCCACACCTACAGCCCAGAGGCTCAAGAACCTACTTACCCACTGGCCCACCACTGCCATTCCTGATGCCTGAGCAAGCCACCTGAAGAGCCAATAATTATTCTGCCTAGACCTACCAACACTGGTACAAGTATACACTGCCCTGGGGCTCAAGGAAATGCCCACTCAGCCGACCACTGCCACCAATGAGACCCAAAGAATAGCATACCTGCTATCACAATCCTCAGCAAAATTTGACCATAGCCTTCACTAATAATCACATGTTAAACCACCAAGGAAATCAAAGACACCAATGATACTATTTATAACTGAAGAAATTATACAAACTACACTACTGCATGTACCCAGAATAAAAGCCAAAGTGCACTACTCAACCAACACCTTAGATACATCTTCATGAAAATGCTTTCCCTATGAAAGCAAATTCAAAAAATTATTAGAAGCAACTGTTAAATCCAGATGGGGAGATATTAATTTAAGGGCACAAGAAACATAAAAAAGAAAGGAAATAGGACACTTACAAAAAACGCAATATTCTTCAGTCACAGAGCCCACTTAAAAAGAAATGTTTGAAATCCAGAAAAAAACATTACTGATATTTATGAAGCTCAGTGATATACAAGAGAATACAAAAAATATAATAAATTAGAAAAACAATTAAGGATAAAAATAAGAAATTACCAAAGAGAAAGACATCATAAAGAGAAGCAAACAGAAATTCTGGAACTGAAGTATTCATTGAATAAAATACAAAATACATTCAAAACATCCAACAACAGACTACATCAAGCAGAAGAAAGAATATCAGAACTTGACAACAGGACTTTTGAAATAACTAAGTCAGATGAACATAAAGATTAAAAAAGAGTGAGCAAAACCTACATGACATACAGGACACCAGAAAGCTATCAAATATTCACATTTGCAGTGTCCCAGAAGGCAGTGAGAAATGAAAGAGTTAGAAATTCTATTTAACAAAATAATAGATAAAAACTTCCTGAATCTAGCAAAAGAGTTAGACATCCAGATACAGGAGACTCATAGATTCCTAAATAAATGCAGTATAAAAAGGTCTTCTGCATGGCACATTATAGTAAAACTATCAAAAGTCACAAATAGAAAAAAAAATTCTAAAAACAGAAAGAGAAAAGCATCTGGTCACTTATAAAGTAACCCCTATCAGACTAACAGTGGATTTCTAGGCAGAACATTACAGACCAAGAGAGAATGGAATTATATTTTCAAAATGCTGAAAGAAAAAAAAAAACTGTCAGCCAAGAATACTATACCCAGAAACGTTATCCTTTTTCAGATAAGCAGCAGCT
Source organism: Theropithecus gelada (assembly GCF_003255815.1). Taxonomy (NCBI): domain Eukaryota; kingdom Metazoa; phylum Chordata; class Mammalia; order Primates; family Cercopithecidae; genus Theropithecus; species Theropithecus gelada. Next base: position 80,377,104 of record NC_037671.1, on the reverse strand, counting down.
GAGGAAATTCATTATCACTAAACCAGACTTAAAAATATGTGCCAATCCTATACCTCAAAGTGAAAGGACAATATCTATCATCATTAAAACACACAAAAATAAAAACCACTGGTAGAATGAACACATAAAGTAAGATAAAAGACTCATAGATTACCACTACAGGAAACAACCAACTCACAATTAAAAACAGAAAGAAAGAAAGGAACAAATAATATACAAAACAACCAGAAGCTAACTAATAAAATGACAGAAATAAGCCCTCACACATCAATAATTACCTTGAATGTAAATTGATTAAATTTTCCATGTAAAGAATATAGTTTGGCAGAAAGGATTAATGACCCAATTATACACTGTGTATGAGTAAGAAGCTCGTCTTATCTGTAAAGACACAGACTGAAAGTAAAGGGATGAAAAAAGATATTCCATGTAAATGGAAACAAGAAAAAAGCAGGAATAGTTATACTTATATCAAATAAAAGAGACTTTTAAATCAAAAACAGCAAGAGACAAAAAGGTTTATATATAATCATATATAATGATAAAGTGATCACTTCAGCAAGAGGATATAACAATTCTAAATATACCTGACTGACACCAGAGCATCTAGATATATAAATAAAATATTATTAGATGTGACAGGAGAGATACACTTCAATAGAATCATAGCTGTGGACTCTAACACTGTCAGCATTAGACAGATCAGTTGGATATGAAATTAACAAAGAAACATTTAGTTTATTCAATGCAATCCTTATCAGTATCTCAGCGTTATTTTTCACATAAGAAAAAATAGTTCTAAAATTCATATGGAACCTCAAATAAGTCCAGATAATCAAGTAATCCTAAGCAAATAGAACAAAGCTGGAGGCATAACATTACCTGACTTCAAATTATAATACAAGGCTGGAGCAGGCACAACAGCATGGTACAAGTATAAAAATAGACCCTAGACAAATGGAATGGAATAGAGAATCCAGAAATAAAGTCATGTATCTGCTGCCAACTAATCTTTAACACAAATGACAAAAACATACACTGGAAAATTTTATGCATTTCAAAATACAGTGCTGGGAGAATTGGAATGCCATATGCAGAAGAATGAAACAGAACCCCTATTTGTCACTATAAATGTAAATCAATTCAAGATAGAAAAAAGACTTAAATGTAAGATCTGAAATTACAAACATACTAGAAGAAAATCTAGGGAAGACTCTTCTGGACACTGGCCTAAGCAAAGAAGTCATAATTAAGACCTCAAAAGCACAAGCAAAAAACCCAAAAATATACAAACTAAACATAAGCTTACTTAAACTAAAAAGCTTCTGCATGGCAAAATAAATAATCAATAGAGTGAATGGATAACCTGCCTAATGGAAGAGATTATATTCAAACTATAAAGCTGACAAGAAACTAATATCCAGAATTTATGAGGAACTCAAACAACTCAACCACAAAAAATAAGAGCAAATAAACCCCAACAAATAATAAAAGGCAAATAACATGAATAGAATTTTTTCAAGAGAAGACATACAAATCATCAATGAACATATGAAAAAAAACACTCAACATCGCTAATCATCAGATAAATGCAAATTAAGACCATAGAGAGATATCATCTTATACTAGTCAGAATGACCATTGTTAAAATGTCAAAATTAACATATGCTGGCAAGGATGCAGGAAAAAGGGAGCACTTATACACTAGGGGAATGTAACTTTGTACAACCTCTATAGGAAACAGTATGGAGGTTTCTCAGAGGACTACAGATAGAACTACCATTCAACCCAGCAATCCTATTATTGAGTATCTACCCAAAGGAAAACAAATCATTATATCAAAAATATATCTTCATTTATATGTTTATCACAGCACTATTTACAATAGAAAAGATAGGGAATCAACCTGAGCATCGATTAATAGGTGATTGGCTAAAGTAAATATGATGTATATACACAAGGGGGTAATATTCAGCCATAATAAGGAAAAATGTCTTTTGCAGCAACATGTATATAACTGGAAGCCATTATCTTAAGTGAAATAACTCAAAACAAAAAGTCAAATACAACATGATCTCAATTGTAAGTGGGAGCTAAATAATGTGTACAAGTGGAGATAGGGCATAGAATAATAAACACTGGAGACTAGGAAGGGTGGAATGGTGGGAGGGGGTTGATGATGATAAATTACTTAATGGGTACAATGTACATTATGCAGGTAATAGACACACTAAAAACCCAGACTTCACCACTGTGCAATATATCCATGTAACCACATTGTACTAGTACCCCTTAAATTTATACAAATACACAAATAAATAAATAAAATAAACTGCATATTAGACCAATTGGAGCTAACAGACATTTACAGGACATTTAATTCAACAGCTACAGAATACACATTTTTTTTCTCATCAGCACATGGGATTCTGTAGGATAGACCATTTATTAGGACACAAAACAAGTATCTCAACAAATTTTAAAAGTCAAAATCTTATAAAGTATTTTCTCAGATGATAGTGCTTTTAAAGCTCAAAGTCAATAACAAGAGAAACTTAAACTATAAATACATGGAAACTAAACAACATGCTCTTGAATGATCATTGGGTTAAGGACAAAATTAAGGAGAAAATGAAAAAAAAATTCTTTCAACAAATGAAAATTGAAACACAACATACCAAAACCTATGGGATGTAGAAAAGAAGGAAAGTTTACAGCAATAAATGCCTACATGAAAAAAAATAGTAAGATTTCAAATAATCTAACAATGTAACTCAACTAGCTAGATACACAAGAACAAACCAGTCTCAAAATTAGTAAAATAAATAATAAAGATCAGGACAAAGCTAAACGAAATAGACACTTAAAAATATGAAAGATCAATCAAACATAAATTGGTTATTTTCAAAGGTAAACAAATGGATAAACTACTTGCTAGACTAACCAAGAAAATAGAAAGAAGGTGCAAATATACAAATTAGAAATGAAGAAGGAAACATTACAACTGATAAAACTGAAATAAAAAATAAAATTGTATTATGAACAACTATACACTAACAAACCAGAAAACCTAGAGGAAATGGACAAGTTTCTGGACACATAAAACCTACCAATATGGAATCAGGAAGAAATAGATAACCTGAACAGGCCAGTAATGAGTAATAACATTCAGTCAGTAATAATAAGTCTCCTAAGAAAGAAAAGTCCAGGACCAGATGTCTTCATTGCTAAATTCTACCAGATTTTCAAAGAATAACTAACATCATTTTCCTCAAACAATTCCTAACAATTGAATAGGAGGGAAGTCTCCCTACCTCATTTCACGATGCCAACATAACCCTGACACTAAAATGAGACAAGAATGCAAAAAAAAAAAAAAAAAAAAGAAAAAAAGAAAAAAGAAAAGAAAAAAAGAAGAAGAAAGAAAAAGCACTAGATGCCAATATTCCTGATGAATATAGGTGCAAAATAATTGGACAAAATAGTAGGAAACAAAATTCAACAGGACATCAAAAAAAAAAAAAAATAAAAAAAAAAGTACCATGATTAAGTGGGATTTATTCCAGGGATGCCAGGATGGTTCAGCATACACAAATGAATAAATGGGATACATTACATGAACAGAATGATGTACAAAGACCATATATTTATCTCAGTAGATGCAGAAAAAACATTCGATAAAATTCAACATCTTCTTATCATAAAAAATCTCAACAAACTAGGTATAGAAGAACAATATCTCAACATAATAAAGGCCATATATGACAAACCCATAAGTAACATCCTACTGAATGAGGAAAAGCTGAAAGAACTTTCTCTAAGGACTAGGACAACACAAGGATGCCGCCTTTCACCACTCTTGTTCAACATAATACTGAAAGTCCTAGTAATAGAAATCAAACAGAGGAAAAAAACATGTATCTGCATTGGAAAGAGGAAATCAAATTGTCTCTTTTAGCCAATGATATAATCTTATTTCTATAAAAATCTAAAGACTCTACCAAAAAACTATTAGATCTGTTAAGTAAATCCAGTAAAGTTGCAGAATATCAATCAACATACAAAAATCAGTAGTGTTTCTGTACATCACTGATGAATTAGCTGAGAGAAAATTCAAAAGGAAATTTCGTTTAAAATAGCTCCCAAAATTATAAAAAAGGAATAAATTTAACCAAGGAGGTGAAATATTTCTACAAGCAAAATTATGAAACCCTGATCATAGAAAATGAAGAGGACACAAAAAATGGAAAGATACTGTACATCACTGATGAATTAGCTGAGAGAAAATTCAAAAGGAAATTTCGTTTAAAATAGCTCCCAAACTTATAAAAAAGGAATAAATTTAACCAAGGAGGTGAAATATTTCTACAAGCAAAATTATGAAACCCTGATCATAGAAAATGAAGAGGACACAAAAAATGGAAAGATACCCAATGCTCATAAATCAGAGAAATTAATATCTTTAAAATGACAATTACTACTCAAAACAATCTGAAGAGTCAATGCAATCTCTGTCAAAATACCAACATCATGTTTCACAGAAAAAGTAAAAGCCATTTTAAAATTTGCATAGAATTAATAAAGAGCCCAAGTAGCCAAAGAAATCTAGAGCAAAAAGAACAAAGCATCACACTTCCTTACCTCAAAATATATTACAAGAATATGGTAACCAAAATAGAATGTTATTGGTATAAAAACAGACACACTAACAAATGCAACAGAATAGATAATCCAGAAATAAATTCATGTGTTTACAGTGAACTGATTTTCAACAAAGGCGCCAAGAACATCCCCTGGAGTAAGGACACCCTCTTCAGTAAATGATGCTGGGAAAATTGTAGAATGCAGAAGAGTAAAATTGGACCCCTAACTCTGACCATATACAAAAATCAACTTAAGATGGCTTAAAGACTTAAACCTAAGAACTGAAACTATAAAACTACTAGAAGAAAACATTGTAGAAACACTTCAAGATATTGGTCTTGGCAAAGATTTTATGGCTAAGACCTCAAAAACACAGACAACAAAAACTAAAATAGATAAATTGGACCATATTAACTACAAAGGCTTCTGCACAGCAAGAAAAGAGAGTGAAGAAACAACCTGTTGAATGGGAGAAAATATTTTAAAACCTAATCATTTGAAAAGGGACTAATATGCAGAATACGCAAGATACTAAGCAACAGTAAAAAAATTAACAAGCCCAGTAAAAAATGGCCAAAGGATTTGAGTAAATATTTCTCAAAAGAAAATATATAAAAATCTTCAATATCACAAATCATCATGGAAATTCAAATGAAAACTGCAATGACATATCATTTTACTCCAGGTAGAATGACTAATAGAAAAAGACAAAAATAATAGATGTTGATGAGATGTGGAGAAAAAGGAACACATACATTGTTGGTGGGAATGTAAATTAATACATCGTCTACAGAAAACAGTATGGAAATTTCTCAAAAATCTGAAAATCAGACTAACATATGATATGACAATCCCATTCCAGGATGTTTATCCAGAGGAAAAGAAGTTAGTACATTAAAGGTGTATTTGCATTCGCATGTTTATTGCAGCACTATTCGCAATAGCAAAGATATAAAATCAACCTAAATGTCCATCAATGGATGAATGGATAAAGAAAATGTGCCATATATGCAACAGAATACTATTTGACTACAAAAATGAATGAAATGTCATTTGCAGCAACATGAATGGAACTTGAGGTCATTATGTTAAGTGAAAAAGGCTAGGCACAGAAAGACAAATATCACATATTTTCCGTCATATGTGGAAGTCAAAAACATTCTTTTTGTCAGATGTGGTGGCATGCACCTATAGTCACAGCTACTCATGAGGCTGAGGAAGGGGGATTTTTTGAGCCCAGGCATTTGAGGCCAATCTGGGCAACAAAACAAGACCTGGTTTCTAAATTAAAACAAACAAACAGAAATAATGATGGTCTTACAGAGGTAGAGAGTGGAATAGTAGAATGTTAATTACCAGGTGCTGGAAAGAGTGAAGAGGGTGAGATGAAAATAGATCAGCTAACTGGTACAAACAGATAGTTAGATAGAAGTTCTAGTGTTCAATAGCACAGTAGAGTCACTATAGTTAAAAATAATTTATAGTTGTATTTCAGAATGGTTGGAATTTGTGAAATATTCTCAACACAAAGAAATGATAAATGTTTGAGATGACAGATATCTTGAATACCCTGATTTCTTCATTCTACATTGTACGCATATATAGAAATAACACATGTACCTCATAAATATGTACAATTATTATGTGTCAATATAAAATAATTTTAAAAAGAAAAGAAAAAGAAAACAGACATCTTCACAGTACTGCCTTTGAGGGATAAAACTGAGTTAAAATTCTTTAGGGTGATGAGACTATGATTCTGTCAAGGAGTAGGGAGAGAACTAGGATGTGGATGGAACAATTCATGATATTCATTCAAAACCTTTGAGCCATTCCTTGCCTATACTCTGAAATATGTGGAGCCTCTCATTTAGAGGAAAGCATTTCCTTCACTGAGTCAAGCTAAGTATGTTACTAAAACATTACCCAGATCTCTTCCTACAAAAAATGCATATCAACTAAAAAGGTGAAATGAGATGATCTCCAAGGTCTCTTCCAGCTTTAGCATGTGAATTTGATGATAAGGGAGATATTGTGTTTTTAATAAACAAAAATTAGGATTTTTTTATTATAATAATGTAAAGCCTAAATTCCTTAAGGTCTTGGGAAGTTTTCCAAAGTGACATGACAATTAAGTCAACTGAAAGCCAGAATTCCAGATGCTTCACAGGGGAAACGCTGTGTGAAGGCATCCACAGTAAATGTTTAAGCTTCAGCTTATGAGGTGGTTTATTCAGCATAAAAATTTTCTGTGGGTTAGAGCAATTGCTGTTTTAGTGCTTCAAATCAAACACACTCTGAGGTTTAGAGATGAAAAATAAATATTTGCAAACAGTGGCTGAATCAGGGAGACTGTTCACTCTGGTTCTCTTTGAGGATTTTCAAATCTTCCATTTTATTACTATTTCTGAATTTACGAATAAAAACAGTCCCCTTGGCCACCAAGAAGGGATGTTAGAAGGAGCTATTATCCAGTTTCATGAATGTTAACAGAAGAGATGTAAAGCCTAAGAGGGTCCTTCAAAGGAGCAACATCTTAACACGTACGGTCCCTTTGCAATTGACTGTCAATTATCAGAAAGACTATCGCACCAATGCCTTTTAGAAAAGGAATATTGAGTAACAGAGACATTTCTTACAATTCTTACTAAACTTTAAACTTGATTTAAATATTATATAAGATATACTCCCTAGGATAGTTAAATAATTAAAATATATAACTTAGTTGTAGATTTTTATGGCATGGTAATGCTTTTAGAACAGATTAGACCAACATAAAGACTTCCTCATTTATTTTACACATTTTGAGCTAAATATACATATGCCTCAAAACTCATGTTTATTCTTTTAGATAGACTAATTCATGGTGCTTTTTGTTTTGACTGTCACTCCTTTTTTTTTTTTTTTTTTTTTTTCAGTGTATTAAAGGATAAGGGCACCCATAAAGGAAAAATGGGAGCTATATAGAAAATAATTTGAAATTGGTAATTTTACCTCACATAGTATATGTGAAGTAGGTTGGTGGGGGAGCAGAAAAGAGAAAGATCGACCAGTTTACCACATAGTGTTGAAGAGCTTAAAATTGTGACTGTGACATTCTCTTTTTTTAAACGACACTTTGGTTAGAGCAAATCTTGACTGTCTGAAATACTTATATTTCTGAATTTAAAATATGAATTATTCCTGAGGAATGGAATAAGCCCAACATGAAGGCAGATATTTCTTTTGGTATTAGGACTCCAAATGACTTTCAGATCATATTATTAAAAGTTCTATTTGCTCAGTATCTGTATCAAAGAGTATCAAACGCAGAATACGAATAATTCTTGTGGAAGGAGACCTCAGAGAACTTTACCCCAGCCACTGATTTTCAATTTGTGTATGCGTTAGATGTGAATAGTCTGTCCAGGCCTCAGTGGTGTGGTGGGGAGGGGCGGGCATGGCAGGTGTTTATACTACTTTATTCCACGTATTAGTCTGAGTTCTCCAGACAAACAGAACAATTCTGTTTATATACAAACACACACACACACACACACACACACACACACACACACTCATACTCATAGAGGCTGAGAAGTCCTAAGATATGTAGTCTGCAAGCTGGTGATGCAGGAGAACTGATGGTATAAATTCCAGTCTTGGTCTGAGTCTAAAAGCAGGAGAAAAACCAATGTCCCAGCTCAAAGACAGTCAGACAAAGAGACCATATTCTCTCTTACTCAATCTTTTATTCCATTCAGGCCTTTCATGGATTTTATGAAACCTATCACATTAGTTCCATGAATCAATTTGTATAAATAAGCTAGTCCTTTACCTCAAAGATCTGCTAGGCTTTGAAAGGAGAGGAGATAATTATTTTCTTCAGAAATTATCCACTCTTGGGCAGTTCTTTGTAGCAGCATGAGAATAAACTAATAGATTAAATAGTTACCAGTAGAGTGGAGTGCTGCCATAAGGATACCTGAAACGTGGAAGTAACTTTGCTCTAACCAAAGTGTCATTTTGCAGGGCTGGGGAGGCCTCAGGAAACTTACAATCTTGGCAGAAGAGGAAGCAAACTTACCCTTCTTCACATGGTGGCAGGAGAGACACTGAGTGCCAGCAGGGGAAATGCCATTTGCCTATAAAACCAACAGATCTCTTGAGAACTTAATCTCATGAGACCAGCATTGGGGAAACTGCAACCATGATTCAATTACCTCCCACCAGGTCCCTCCCAGCACTTGTGGGGATTATGGGATTACAATTCAAAATGAGATTTGAATGGGGACACAAGGCCAAACCATATCACTATTAATGTTATGTTAATCAGCAATTTGTTCTTGATGTTGCTGAAGAGGATCTAATCATACAGATGTTTATCTCTTGACTTCTGGATGGACACTTTTTCTAGGTTTTGAATCTTATAAAGAAAGCTACTATGAACATTCTATTTCAAGTCTTATATAAACATACATTTCTTTTCAGTAAGTACATAGGAGTGAAATTGAAGGATCACATGGTTATTTTACATTTAAATATCACAACAACACTCAAATTGCCTTCCAAATTATCAATACCATTTTGCATTCTCAATAAAAGTTTATGAGGGTTCCAGTTGCTCCAAATCCTTAGCAAAAGTTGGTTTTGTGTTTTTTTATTTGCTGTTCTAGTGGGTGTCTAGTGGTATCTCATTGTGTTTTAACTAACATTCCCTTGATATATATTGCACATGTTTTCATTTGCCAATGAAATCCAGTTTACCAAATATTTCTTTTAGAGCTCATGCTTTCTTTGTATTATGTGTGAAGTCAGCCTGAATGAACTCTTACCTGCCACCTTGAGGTAGTAAGTTTGCAGTTTTCTATGGGGAACATTTTTGAGGGAAAAAAAAGCCACAAATTCACAGTTCTTGACTGTCACATTAGCAGTTTCTTGAGTAAAACTTTCTCCTAATTTTGTGTGCTTTTGGATACTTTCTACTACTTTTAAATTGTTGTTTTTTAAATTTCATCTAGCTTTTGTAAACATTTATTGAGTTTACAATGTAGTTCCATGAATCAATTGGTGTGAATTGGCTAGTCCTTGACCTCAAAGAACTGCTAGGCTTCGAAAGGAGGGGAGATAATTATAGAATTACATTTTATTTGTGTCTAAGCAAAAGAAGACACAAAATAATTTTTATGGGGAATAGCAAGTAGGTATTATAGAGAAAAAACTGAATATTTTCTTTCTTTAGTTAATATCTTGTCCATATTGGGTTGGTGCAAACGTAATTGTGGTTTTTGCTATTACTTTTAATGGCATTAAAGTTTTAATTAAGTTTAGTGGCCATTACTTTTAATGGCAAGAACCACAATTAAATTTATACCAACCTAATATTATAATATCCTTTACATATTGGGCCAAGAACCACAATTAAATTTGTACCAACCTAATATTATAATATCCTTTACATATTGGGTCATTATATAAAAGTAAGAAATAGCATTGTCACTAAATGCACCTAAGTTTTAGGTGTAATGAGAAGCATGTTTCCATCCTTCCCCTTCACTGTAATGACCTCCAACCTACACACAAATACACACCCCACACTTTGTCCTAGTCTTCTTGTAACATCACATCATGATATTTTAGGTGTGTAGCAATTCTCACAGCACAAGAAATATGGCTGTACATAAAAATATATGAATAACCATCACAATTTGTTGGCTCAGTTTGTTGGGCAACTAAATACTACATAACACTTTCTTCCCCTAGGGAGAATATTTGAAAAATAGAAGAAAAAAAAAAAACCTGTGAGTGCCTTCTCACAGCTGTGGGGACCGGTCCTTACCATCCTCATCAAATTGGCCATCCTCCCACTACCATCATTATTTTTGTTACACCATCCTTGTTCAAATAGTAAAACGGCCATGGCCCTCTACATAATCTCTGAACTTATGCCACATAAATGTAGAATAGGATGCCCTTCTAGAGATTAAATTAGTAATTTCCTTTTATTCCATAAAATAAGTTAGCAGGTGCCTATGGACTGAAAAAGAAGACTTGTCTTATTCTAGGAAAGTTCACAAAAGTGATATCCTTTAAATACACAAGAATAGGGCAACTAGACACTTTCTCAAGTGTTTCAAGAATAAAGAATATCTTTAGAAGCAATTTACAAATAGTATTTTTTACAGCTGAGATCACAGAGGAGTTAATGACCAGGTCAGTCTGTAGAGGGGCAAAGCAAGCCACAGTGGGATATGAGGAACATCAAATTTTACATTCTGGACATAGTAGTCACTCTCATGATTGTTCAGCACGTGAATCTTTCAGTATGGACTACAGGGTGTCTCCAAAAGAGTGACCCTCAGGCCTTACTTTCAGTTCAATTTTCTTTACTGTTAAATATGCATTTGTCATATTTCAATATAATCTTTTGTGACTGATTCTTCTCTTTCCTTTTTATAATACATATTTAATATTCTAGAAAACTGCATACAAATTGCTAGCTTTCCTTCAAACTGGTATGCGTAATATTATCTGTAACAATTTTGATGGAACAATGCCATAGTGAGAAAGAAGTGTTTTAATGAAGTTTAACTAGAACAAATAAACAGGACTTTTGGAAGACATAACCTCTTTCTTCTGTGGTTAAAGAAACATATCATAAAGTCCACCCTGTAGCTTGGCAGTGAAAGTCTCAAATGTAAAAAACCCTAAGTATTTTCATGCAGAACAAATGACTACTTTATTGACAGGTGTTAAAAAAAGAAAAGAGAAAAAACCAAACTCTAGTTCTTTCTATATTTATAGAGCAGATAATTGTTTGTTACAATACTAATAATGTCCATAACAATATTCAAGAAATTTGATCACTTATGATATGCTACTTAATGTTCTAAGCATTTATAGATGTTATAATACACACAAATATTAACCCTCACAATAACCCTGGGAGGTACGTATGACTTGATGTGTAGAAATAATTTATCTTGCATTTCTTGGTGAATTGGGTAATTACTTTTCAACTTAATGTCATGATCATTTTCTTTTTCTAGTATTAAAAAATTCCTCCATATGTAATACATCTATATATTTTAAAGATAATTTACCATATTCTACATCTATGCAGTCCTGGGTGAATTTACTATTACATATATAAAATAAGTATAAAATAAATAAAATTTTCAACTCCTTTGAAAAATTCTAAAATGCTCATACCGCCATTCATACAGGGCTGTCAGTACAGTTGCAAATAAACTTTTTATTAAATGATAAGTTAAATGCTTTGAAAGGTGAGTGTTATTACTTATGAACAGCTTGCATAGCTTGGTCTAAGACTGGGAAAAAATAAGTGAATATTCTGTTTGAATTAAAGAGAGCTCAGACCTTCACTTATTCTAAATTTTTTTGCCATGACAATAATTTGACATGATGACAATTTGGGGGACATGTCTTTTGAAAGCTTCTGTTATCTGTGAGCTTCCTAAAGAGCATTGCTTGGCATTATTTCACATCTTGACATATATACTTGTCAGATTACATAGCTGTTTTCTAGCAGTGGGCCAGTCCCTGAGTTCACAAGCCACATAATTTGTTCATTCACTTTACAAACATTTATTGAACACCTCGTGTATTCTGGATAGATTCCTCAATGAGCTCATAACCGTATAAATAAAAAATTCAATATGGTGGAAAAAAGCTATAAAATTGGTAAAGAAAAGTCACATCTTCAGTGGGGTTAGAATATAAAGTCAACACATAAGTCAAAAAATTTTATGTAAACAAATTTATCTTTAAAAACGCAACAGAAGGTGTTAGGTTGGTAACTTACATACCTTTTTGCAATGAATTTAAACAACTAGCCTCCTTTTCCTCAAGCATTTGGAACAGATAGTTGGTTTTTTTTTCAGTTGAGCATCAGGTGAAGTTAATTTGTATCCACTGCCAGATTTTATGAAATATGCCCATTTAAAAATAGCACCACATTCAGCAATGCAGAATGTCCAACCTGTAAGCAATATGTAGGTTCTGAGACCCACTGAAGGAGAACAGATTTGGGTTTTACATGTTTTTGTCACTGTGTGGCTGACACTTGTAGAATAGAACGATAAGTGGCTCACTTACTTGCACTATTTAAATTCTTTCCTTCTCTTGATTGCATGCATATAACTGAGTTTAGACAGGTTAACTAAGTGTATAATCGATCCTCAAAGCATGCACAAGATGTTATTAAAAATTCATACTGGAAACGTCTCGGAAGGTTCTGAGGCAGATGTGGTACTTGATCTGCATTTTAAGGATAAACAGAAATTTAATAATTTACCAATGTAAAGAAAAGAAATCCCAGGGAACAAATAGCATGAGCAAAATCAAGAAAAAGTGAGAGCCTCTAATACATTAATGAAACTGTAAGTAGTTGTTTATGGCAAGAGCATGCAGCCAGAGTGATACAAAGATGCCAGATCCTCAGGAAGTTTCTTCTTTGGAGAAATCAGAGGAGATTCTTTTAGCAGTGATATGAAGAATAATTGATGGGAAGACAAGAATAAAAGAAGGGACATCAAGACATTAGGTGGCAATAACTGAGGAAAGAGGAGGACTCCAGCAATTCACTCCAGGACATCTGCCTCCTAGTCCTAGAATGGAGGCCAGACTCCAACCATAGTGTTCTTTATACTTCACCACACTGCCTCCTTACTACTTTTCCCTTTACATCAACCTCAGTTCCTCCTATTGAAGAATCATGTATTTTTTTTTTCTCAGCTAATTCCTATGGACCCTCTTTAGCCATTCTGAGTTTACAAGAAGGAAGATCGATTCTCCTTGCTATTGCTTATCTATTGCTGCCTTCTCAAAGCCTGTTAGGATCAGTTATTTTAGGTCACTACATCACAATCCTCATTGTGTATAAGCATAATCTAAACTTGAGGATTATTCATTTTTTAACTACATATTATTATATTAACTTCGTATGTTTTACATTTTAAATATATTTTAGTCGACATATCATTAGCTCTCAGAAAACAATAAACATGACTCTATCTTCATGAACATATTTTGTTATGACCAAAAAGTGGAATTTTAATTTAGGTATTTTATTGTTAAAAAAAGGTTCTAAGGTAATATATGCAAGTCTTCATTTTGCTCTCTTTGCCAGCTCTGGATATATTGTGCCAATCCAGTAGGAAAATGTGTCTTTCTTAAATTTGTATTATTTTATTATGATAATGATTATATGTTTTCATGTTTATTGCTTTTGATTTTCTTCTTTAACAACAACATAATCATGTCTTCAGCCATTTTTGTTGGAATATTTATCTTTTTCTCACTGAGTTGCAACAAGACCTTATTCAAAATAAATGACCATTATCCTTAATATTTGCTTTAATTATTTAATTCAAACATCATTTGCCTTCAAATTTGGTTTATATTGTTTTGAGATACAGGGGGTTCGTGATTTTTTATGTAATTTATTTATTATTTTCCCTTTCTATTTCTACTATTTGTTATGCCTTTGCCCAGCTGAACATTTTACAAGTCTTGAAAAACAGTTATTTATTTCTTTCGTTGTTTTGCATTTTACCTTTAATGCTTTTCATCCATTTGGAATGGATACCTATGGAGTGTAGTAGAAATGTAACTTTTTTTTTTTTTACACTGGTTTCGACAGACACAGATATGCACTGTTAGTGTCTGTCTTACAGAGAGGATTCACTGCTCAGCGGGAAGGAATGTGGTTAGCTGACAGCCTCCAGCAGTTAGCTCCTCCAGAGTTCACCTCCGCTTTCAAGCCAAGGTCACACTCTTTCTGGGATGGCCCCTGGCCAATGAGGAGCAGGACAGTTGTTTAAGTGCTTGGCTTTTTCCACTCAATAGAGACTCTTCTAACGAGCAGTCTGTGCTCCATCGCTCCCCTCTGGGCTGGCAGAAACCAGTCATGTCTCTGTCATGGCCTGACAACTTCTCCTGCCAAATCCTACTTCCTACTTTTGCCTTCCAAAGTGTTACTCCTCAATAAATTTTGTGCTCCTGAATCTATCACAATTCTATTTCCCAGAAAATCCAATTGATCAACACTCTGGTTAACAAATTATTTCCAGTTAGAAATAACTCCTAACAAGTTTAATATTATCAGTTTTCCTCTTGCGTGTTGTATTCCACAGCACTGATCTTTTGATGTATTCTTTTGCAAGTTTCACAGTTTAAAATACTAAATAATTACTCAATTAACATAATAAATGCATACTTATATGCATGTATATGAATGTATCTGTGTGTATGTCTACACCCCCCAACACACACACATCTATATATAGATGTGAGAGAGTCTGGCCTCTGCAAGCTTCTTTATGAATATTTTCCTATATTGCCCAAGGAACAACACAGAAAACACTTTTACTGAAGAAAAACTTTATTTTCCTTCAAAGAAAATTTAAATTCACTTAAGTTCAAAACAACTTTTGAACTTTTGCTTTCTCTATGCAGACAAATGCATGTCTTCTCTCCTCATCTTCTATTTGGTCTTAGTAAAATGTGTATTTATTTTTGAATTCATTTGTAAATCATTTATAGTGTTTATGGCAATGAATTTTTTTGAATGGTGAGTTATTATCATAAGAAAACACTGATTTTGAATATGAAGTTTTAAGATCATCTTTGTGAGAGTGTAAGTGTCCAGGAAATTATCCATTTCTTCTAGATTTTCTAGTTTATTTGCATAGAGGTGTTTATAGTATTCTCTGATGGTAGTTTGTATTTCTGTGGGGTCGGTGGTGATATCCCCTTTATCATTTTTTTTATTGCATCTATTTGATTCTTCTCTCTTTTCTTCTTTATTAGTCTTGC
>NC_037671.1:80334179-80361283 GCF_003255815.1 Theropithecus gelada | reverse complement strand
TGTGTCCTTTGTAGGGACATGGATGCAGCTGGAAACCATCATTCTTAGCAAACTATCACAAGAACAGAAAACCAAACACCGCATGTTTTCACTCATAGGTGGGAACTGAACAATGAGATCACTTGGACTTGGGAAGGGGAACATCACACACCGGGGCCTATCATGGGGAGGGGGGAGGGGGGAGGGATTGCATTGGGAGTTATACCTGATGTAAATGACGAGTTGATGGGTGCTGGCGAGTTGATGGGACAGCACACCAAGATGGCACAAGTATACATATGTAACAAACCTGCACATTATGCACATGTACCCTAGAACTTAAAGTATAATAATAATAATAATAATAATAAATAATTTTTTAAAAAAAAGATCATCTTTATGGCTACTTTCTAGAGAATTCTAATAGTTTTTGGTTGATTTTCTTAGGCTTTCAATGTAATTAAAGTATTATATGCAAATGGTATAAATTAAGGAAGTTAATGAGGGAAGGCAGCAACCTTTATGCAGCCTCTTGAGAACAGGACTACAACTGGTAACAGCGATGCCATGCCCATGAAGAGGTGAGCTGTGAGACTGTTGGGACTGTAGGCAATATGGATTAGCACAGCTGTGTTCAGACTGAACAGTCTGGCAATGGGAGCAGAGGTGGGAGTGGGAGAAATATCACAGATGGCTTTGAAGCAGTGAAAAGGTGACAGGCACAGTTAGAGGGACACAATTTAAGGTTATATATGGAATAGAATAAGACAGAAGCGTAGACAAAATATTATTTATTTATTTTTTAAAAGATAAACTGTCATTGTGTTTTGAGAGACCTAAGAGAGGAGTTGGACCGAGATGCTGCTATTTGGCAAGTGGAACAATTGGTTCAGCAAGTCCTGATTGTGGCCTGCAAGATGACACATCATCTGGCATCCGGCTCTCTCTTACACTATATTCACTATCACTCTTCGCACTCATTCCCCAAGAGCTCATGCTGTTCCTTTGTCTGAATTGCTTGTTCCTGGATAATCCCGTGGTACACTGTCTCCTCAGATGTCACTGCTTCTGCAAATCACACCCTCAGCATCTCCTCTAAAATAGGAATCTCATTGTTTTCTACCCTTCATTCTATTTTATTTATTTATAACTTAGTAAAACTAGATATTATGTTACTTTTTGTTTATTTGCCAACTTTCTCACTAGAAGGCAAGTTCAAAAAGTTCAAGGATGTTTTCTTGTTCATTGCTATATCTCTAGCACCACAGCATGGTATTATACTTAGTTATATTTGCTGAATAAGCAAATGTAGATGCACATGATTGAACTGATCTAGAGGGCGCTACAGTTGTTCTGTTATCCTAAAACATCCTTTTGCTTAATAAGAATGCTATTCAATATTAGCAAATACTATTTTGTAATCTTGCACAATGATTTGCTGGCTTATTCTTTTGATGTCTTTATAGGATAAATTGTGTTAATATGTTCTCAAATGTTAAATAAGCAATGATTTTATAGAAAAAAAATTATGCATGGTAACTGCTATGGTTAGAATGTGTTCTCCAAATGTTTTGTGTTATAAACTTAACTGCTGACTTTATTTGTTGATTGGAGGTAGGGCCTTTGGGAGGTAGTTAAGATTACATAAAGTAATCATGGTGGGACCCCCATTGTGGGACTGGTGGCTTTATAAGGAGAGGAGAAATCTGAGCTGACAATCATGGTTTTGTCCCCTTGCGACATAAGGCCCTTGGCTGCCATGTTATGATACAGCAATGAGGCCCTTACCAGATGCCAGTATCAGGTGCTAGGACTTCCCAGTCTCCAGCACTGTAAGAAATAAATTTGTATGTTACCAAGTCTATGGTATCTTGTTATAACAACAGAAAATGAACTAAAACAGTCACACTATGTTAACTTTAAAAATACCATTTTGAGTCTAATTTTACCAGTAATTTATTTTATTTAGAATTTTCTCATTTATATTCATAAGCATATTTGTTTGTAATTTAAATATTATTCTTTTTTATTGATATCAGGGTTATTCTAGCTTCAAAATGTATTATAAGGCTTTCTGTCTCATTTAATGTTTTTAAAATAGGTTTTTAAAAATTTTACTTAAAGCATACAAGTGCACAGACACAAATTTAAATTTTAAGAAAGAGCTTTTAATAAAATCTAGCCGTGTCCTTATCCACCCTTCTTCACTCTGAGTCTTGTTCTCCAGAGGTATTCCCTTTTATCTATGTCTGTTCTATACTTTCTGGAAATTTCCCTCATTTTTCTTAATACTGTTTCTTCATTTATTAACTTAGATATTATCTATTGACTTGCTGAGGACTTCGCCACATTCACTGCCTTCTACCTACCAGCACCCCATATTCTCAATGTAGCTGTAGCCCATGTTTTATTCTAGAGAAACTATGTATTTTATCCCATGAATTCACATCTCTGTTTATTTTTCCATCAGCTGTGTATAGGATCTGTAAGTTGCCACTCTTATACAACAGACGTTAGCACTTATATCATTCTCATTTCCTCTCCCCATTTTCCCTACCTACCAGTCTCTAGGTGTCTTTCCATTAATTTTATTTTTGTTCAAGTTATGTATGCACAAAGTTTAAAGTCAAGCAGTTTTATGATGTTCTTTATGCAAACTAGCAGTTCACTGCTTACCTCCCTTTTAATTTCACATTTTGTAAGCTACTGCTTTTAACTCTCTTGTCTAATTCTTTTGTTATTTATGTAAAGAATCTCTGAATAACATCTTCAGCTTGCTGATTCATGATGTTTTTCCAGTTTTACTTTCCAAAAATGATAAAAGAGACTGAGCTTCTTTTCATCCTGCTCATACATCATAGAACATGAGCCCTTTATCTTTCCAATATTGTAAGATTAATATTCATTTACTTTATTTTTCTATATAAACACTTTCACTACAAAGCCATGCAGAAATTAACATTACATATCCTTTACAAAACACTGTTTCTCTGTAGTTATTAATCGTGTGGACTTTTTTTGTTTATTTAGTTTTCCAAATATACATACTTACTAGTTAGACTCCAAATTATCCATATGTTTTCTAAATGTTCTCTCAATAGATTCAGATGTATAAAGCATTCCATGAGTTTTAATTTCTTAAAGGGATTCTTTTCTGAGATTTTGTCTTCCTTTAATCTGTAATCTTCTTTCTCTAGATCTGATCATTTTCTTTGACACTCTCGTATAATACAGATCGAGTCTTTTGTATTCATATCTTCATTTTCCTTAGTTTACTTCCTTAATTTTGGGGAGCACATACTCCAATACCTTCCTGAGAAATTTGCATGGGAGGTACATTTTTTGAAATTTCAAACATTCTGTGTACAACCAAATAATTCCAAAGTTACAGAAAATTGCAAGGACAAGAAAAGTACAAAGAACATTTTTATACTCTCTATCCAGAATTATCTGTTGTTACCATTACTATTTTGATTTGTTATTCTCTCTCTCTGTCTCTCTCTCTGTGTGTGTGTGTGTGTGTGTGTGTGTGTGTGTGTGTGTGTGTGTATTTGTGTGTACAGCTGTTCCCCAATATCCATGGGGAATTGGTTCCAGAATCTCCTGCAGATAACCAAATCAATGAAGCCCAAGATCCTTATATAAAATGGTGTGGTATCTGCATATCACCTGTACATATCCTCTGGTATACTTTAAATGATCTATAGGTAACATAACAACTAATACAATGTAAATGGAATGAAAATAGTTGTTGTACTGTATTTTGTAGGAAATAATAACAAGAAAAATAGGTGCATGTTCAGTATTAATGTAAGCATCCTTTTTTATATTTTTGATCAGTTGTTGGTTAAATTCATGAATGCAGAACCTAACAGATTCAGAAGGCTGTGTGTGTGTATACAGACACACACACACACACACAGAGCTGCAATATAGCTCTTTGCCCCTAAATATTTCAGCATATGTGTCTTAAGAATTACATATTCTTGCAGTACAGCTATCAACTTCAGTAAACTTATCATTGATACAAAGCATTTATTGAATCTACCATCTGAATTCCAGTTTTATCAATTGTTAGCATTTCTCCCATCCTGTATAGGTAATCTGAGAGAAACTGATTTTGAGAATAGTTTGTTTGTTTGTTTTTTCTAGTTTCCTCCAAACTACTGCCCTATCCTCCACTATACTTTTTTTAGTTTTTGTCTCTCAGTCTTTCCTTTCCATGTTGCTGGATTTCTTCAAATATCTGGTCATTGTGGATTACTCATTAAAATTTAGGAATAAAACAACAAAGAGGCTGACTGGGAGGCTAGTGTATCTGGGTGGGTTGTCAGCTGACAGCAACTGCTTCAGCGTGGGCAGGCAGCACTTGCTTCATTAAACTGGATGTTTCCCAAGTGCTAGAACAAAGAAGACTTTAGAGCATGAAGATCTATCCTACCTGCCTGATTTCTCTCCAGACAGTTCTCTGTTCTCTCTCTCTCTCTCTCTCTCTCTCCCTCCCCACACCCCCTCTCTCCCTCCCCTTCTCCCACCGTCCCTCCCTCCATTTCTCCCACTCTCTCTCCTTCTCTCCCTCCTTCCCTCTGTCTATTCTCATTCTTTCCTTCAGAAACTTTCTTTTTAGTTTAATTCCTGGCTTCTGGCTTTTCTATTGTGTAGAGGTGATGAAAATGAAAGAAGGATGAGAGGAATCAACCTGTACGTAGTTTGAATTTCAATTAGTCATGTTATAAATAGCTCCACTTCCTCTGCTCTTGTCATAGATCAGGTTTTACCTGTTGAGCTCTTCCAGGTGGCCTGGCCTGACTTTATCTCTTGCACCAGCTACCAGTTTACCAACATTGCATCACTGCCAACACACAATTTACCTTTTGCCTTTTAGAGATGGGTTCTAGAAATGTAGTGCTGTCTGCTTTTAACCTCCCTCTAATTTGATGTGTAGTTTTCAGTATACACTTTCTGCATTCCTTTATTACCATTTAATTTAGTCTCTGAATGAAGAATAAGTTAACATATATATTCAGTTTTATATCATGACCTGGAAATGGAACAATTATAGCCTGGGGACAATTTGTTCTCTAAAATTTGAAAGAAATTTGGAAGCAATACAGGGTAGCAGTGAGAAGTGAGATGATTTATAGAGAGACTAAGTGAAATTTGGAATGAGGAAACAGATACTTGGATCTACTTGAGGGTGGAGGGTGGGATGAGGGAGAGTATCAGAGAAGATAACTATTGAGTACTGGGCTTAATGCCTGGGTGATGAAATAATCTGTACATTGAATCCCCGTATCGTGAGTCTATCTATGTAATAAACCTTCACATGTACCTCCGAACCTAAAATAAAGTTTTTTTAAAAAAAGAAAATTTAAATAAACTAATAAATACATATATTTATTACCAATTCAAGAAATAAAGACTTCTGTAGACAAAAGAATAAAAAGAAATTTTGAATGTGTAAGAAATGATTTTTTACCCAGCCATTCTTAAAACTATACAGGCCTGTGCCATTATTTTGGGGAAAGTATTGACAATATTTTTAGTTCTTTGATATTCAGAGGGTTTTATCTTTTCTTGAGCCAAAGTTAGTGATTTACATTTTACTTGAGAGTTCATCAATTCTTTCGATACTTCCAATGTTCCATAAGAGAGCCATTATAATATACTTTTAAACTCTGTGAATATCTTTATATCTGTAGTCATATCATCTTGTGCATTCCTAATAACATGTATAAAATCTTTTTCTGTTTCTAATTTTTGCTAATAACTAAGTATTGTTTTATCAATTGTTCCACTTTTGCATTTTTAAACTGAACTCTGTGCATCTCAGTTTCCTCATCTATAAAATAAAATAATATTATTGATAGTATCTGTTTCATTGGGTAGTAAGGAGGATTAAGTGAAATTCTTCATGCAAAAAAGTAGAAAAGTAAAAACTCAAATATTAGCCTTTATTTATTTCTCCTGCCTATCCTGGTTTATTTTCTTGTTCTAGTTGTAATTTATTGAGCTGGATATTTAGTTAATTTATTTTTATTTCTTCCTATTCAACCACTAAAATAGTAAATGTTACCATGTCTTTTTGGAGAGTAGGTTTGGCTGCATCTCAACATTTTTATGTGAAGTATTTTTTATTATTGTTATTTTCTAAATATTCTCTGATTATAGGTTTTAGATCTTTCTGTTTTAGATAATGGCTTCATCTAACTATAAAATTCATTGACCAAATCAGCAAGTAGCTGGCTTTCCTTTAGGCATAGCTGGACGTGGTCGAGCTGTTTCTTCCTCAGCTGATTTTGATTTATAGCAGTGCGAGGAATTCTTCCCTATTTCATAGCTCTCTAATCTATGCTTCTTAAAAATAGGAAATAAAAATGAGCTTCTCCTAATATGTCTACTGTTTTTCTGTGAAGCTGTATTGCTTTCTTAGGAAAAGGAGTATTGAGTTGCCTCTAAATATCTCCTTTCTTCCTGATTCCACTTATACTATACAAAGCAGACATTACTTGAGCTTTGTGCCCTGTGGGTGTCAGCTTACCTAGTTTTCAGTGCCATTGGAATTTTTTTTAAAAAATAGTTATTACTATGTTTCTGCTATTTTGGTTCTTTCTGTTAGTTATAACCAAAGGAGGTCGGATATTTGTGCTCATCCTGCCATATTTTTCAAAAGACCAAGTAGAGATTTTAAAACTATTAACTACCACCTTTTTATTTTGTATGAATTTTCAAACTAACTTGACAGGTTGTGACCACAAGTGAGTGACATTTGTTTTTATATGATTCTTCATGGAAAAGAGTAAGATACTTTACTGTTTGCACTCTACAAAAAAGAAAGATTCATTTGATAAAGAATATATCAGATTGCATTCACACAGTTTTAAAAATAAATTTAGTCAATATTACCTATTGTGTGATTTTGAGTATGCTAAAAAGTACCCATGATTTATTGAAAGCAATGCTTTGTATAACTTATTTTTTAATTTGCTTGGGTAAACTGGATTATATGGTAACTTTCTATACTTTTAGCCTGTGTCTACACTGGACAGAATCAACAATTGTGCTAGAAAAAAATGCTGTTTTATAAATGTCTAAGATTTCTGCCTATGACATTCATTGTACAGTGGCTATACCCTGGTTTTAATGTTTGTAAATCCCATTTGCAGAGGCAATTAAAAAAATATCTAGTAATCATACTCCTGCAATTAGTTTACAACCCAAACAAAACTTTTTGCATTAAAAAGCTTTAAAGAAAAAAACCCTACACATAATGTGAGATCCTGTGCTTAAGTACCTGGAAACTAGAACTCTGAAGTTTTATCCCTTTCTGCAAAAATACTTGCTAGGTTTCCATGCAGAATTTCTTGGTGTCTTCCTGCGCTTTTTTTTCTTAATATGATCTTAATGGTGAGCAACACATCTGTGTGTGAGTTTTAACCATGTCAACAGTATAAGGTCTTCTTGTTTATTCTTTCTGTCTGATCATGTGTTACTTTATCGTCTTACTGCTTTGACCAAAAAAGAGCATGCTTATGTGTGTGAATATTTTATATCGGTCATATTATTCAATTAAAACAAATAAAATGTGAATCCCTTAACACCACTAAAAGACCATTTGGAACCACTTAGACCAGTTTGAAATTCAAGAGTGCCTATTAAGTATGAAGTTTGCTTGAATAAAGTGTATGTTCCTCTGCCCCTTTCAAGGGGCTGTATCAGAATCTCTGGGTTGTGGCTCAGGGACCTGTATTTTTCAAAGACCTTCTAGGTGATTTTGAAATAAGTAATCTATAGATCCCAAGTATATGTAACACTGATTGGATACGGAGAGGGAGAGTGAGCGAGCTCATTACAATGGGAAATTAAGATGGTTTAGTTATTGTAGCTTCACTGTGGATTTGGCAGGCAATTAAAAAAAAAAGAAACAAAACGATTTATTCAGTTTCTCTCTGACCAATAAAAAGTAGCATTAAAATCCATCTGAAGAAAAAACTTTCCCTGATGAATGGCAGAAGGAATTTATTATGGGGATTCTTACAAATGGGACAATGAGTAGCCAGTTAAATGTCCAAGGTTTTGATTGCACCTTTATAAAAGCTGAGGACATAACATTAAAATCTTAACCTTTAGAAGGCATTTCTGCAAGGAGCTAAGATAATATAATGTAGCAACATCACTTTCTTATGATATAGCTTAAAACAGAGATAAAGCTGGAGAAATGGATATTTAACCTATCCTTTATACCAGCTCTTTCAAATATCAAATATTTCAACCAGGCAAAGACTGAATAGCAGAATATGTTTGAGCTGACTTCCCGGGACAGGTGTACCAAAATTCTCTGTTGTAGATAAAACAATGTGCTGTAGGTAGGCCTTAGATCCTAGAACTGCAGATGGCCTAGTTGATATTATCAACCTTTGGAGACTGACTTTGAGCCTACCCAGAAGGAGAACCTTCAGACGGTGCACAACCCTGCCTTTTGCCTCCTCCATTTTGTAGGATTATCTACTATCATTCTAATTTTTCTGTGTTCATTTCTTTTTGAAAAGAAACATGCTCCAGGGTCTTGGTTTTTCTTCCAGGCTGTGGAGGTGAGGCTAAATACAGCTCCTTCTTACCCTGTGACCTCAGCCTGTCAAGGTTGCTCAGGACTATGGGAACTGCTCAAGGAGTGTGAGGAACCGGGAGGACCAGTGTTCCTTATCAGAGGTTTCTCAGATATCTCAGAGCCCGAGGCTCATGCCCAACTTGTTTTGAAGTAAAGCTGCCCTTAAGCTTGACAGTCAACTTCACTTTAAAATTTTTTCTATGCTTCAAATAACCAGAAACCTGCAGGAATTTCATACTTGGAAGGATATAAAAATAACCCCTAATTTGATGAAGAAAATAAGCAGCTTGCATGGGTTCTTCCATAATTTGTTCAATGAATTAATTCTCTCCATTTGAATGATAATAGGTAGGACCAGTGTTGGTGATGACTGAAAGCCCAACTGCAAATGAAATTTCAAAATGCAAAGGGAACATTCTAATTCCACCTTTTCGTTATTTTTAAATATGCAATAAATTATTCCTAACTACAGTCACCCTATTGTGGTACGAAACTCTAGATCTTACTGCTTCTATCTGACTGTATACTTTTACCCATTAACCATTCCCTTTTAATCCCAAACTCCAACTACCCTGTCTAGCCTCTAGTAACTGTTATTTTACTCTCTATTCCCATGAGTTACTTATTTCTTTTTTTAGCTCTGATATCGTAATAATTAAAATTTATAAATTATAAAGACAAGCAGAGAAAGAATAGTATTACGCCTGAAGTGTTAACACACCAATGCCATAAGCTGGCTATTTTATTTATATATATATATATATATATAGAGAGAGAGAGAGAGAGAGAGAAAGAGAGAGAGAGAGAGAGAGAGAGAGAGTTGTGAAATTATAGTGGCTCAAGTCTGTAATCCCAGCACTTTGGGAGGCCGAGGCAGGCAGATCACGAGGTCAGGAGATCGAGACCATCCTGGCTAACATGGTGAAACCCCGTGTCTACTAAAAATACAAAAATTAGTTGGGCGTGGTGGTGGGTGCCTGTAGTTCCAGCTACTTGGGAGGCTGAGGCAGGAGAATCGCTTGAACCTGGGAGGTGGAGGTTGCGGTGAGCTGAGGTCGTGCCACTGCACTCTAGCATGGGTGACAGAGTGAGACTCTGTCTCTAAATAAATAAGTAAAGAAGACATTTAAAAATGTTCAAGTAGTCTACAGAAAGCTTACCTGTTTGGCCCAGGGTTTTTCTTATCACTCAGTATCTGGGAGGGGGAAAAATTGCTCCATTGTGGTGCCATTGCTAACTCAAATTACTTCTTCCTTAAAATCAAAGCACAGTTTTTGTTTTATTTTTGTCTTGTTTTCTGGTTATAGTTACCGTAAAAATGTACAATATTTAAGAAGCATGTCTTATATTCTTTAATACATAAAAACTGTTTTGTGTCCTTAAAATTTTAAAGTTTTCATTTGAATTTGATTTTTCCACAATTTTTCTGTTATTGCCAGTTCAAGTGCTTGTTAAAGTGCGGATTCATGCGCACAGCACCCAAGAGATTCTCTTTCTTTCATTTAAAAATCATTTATCTGTTTTTAAATTTATCCATGAGAAATATGTCTCTCTTACTCTTACTTTGAAGTTTCTTAGGGCTGGAAGAAAGTTCCAGAGAGGTAATTTTAGAAACACTGTAGATAACACCCTTGTGTCTGGCCATGCATATCCTATAAAAGGATAAATGAGTCATGCAAGTACATTCTATTAGTGACCTTGTTACAAATTCCATTTTTTCCACATTCATGAAAGAACCCTAATTTAAAAATGTCTTAAGGTGGATGCTATCCTCAAAAATATACCCAGAAGTCACACATGAGACCCATAAGCTGATATATACAGATTTTATTGGGTTCAACCAAGGGCTTTCTATGTCTATTTTCAAAGTGTATCAAGTGCAAAGGGAAAAAATTCAATCAGCAGCCAAAATCCCTTTTTGGCAATGCTGATTTTCTCAACAAAATTATTTGCCAAAATCAAGTTGCTGGGCTTTCACTGGTAGCAACATTGATGCTCATCAGCTACTTCAGAAGTTGTGTCCAGGTACTTTATTTTTCAGTCTTTAGAGGCAGCTATTATTATATGCTAAAGGCTCTTTTGGAAAAGGTTAAACTTGATTTTTACGAAGTTTGAGTTCCAATGTAAATCTTGTAAATCTTGAATGAGCTGGTGTGATAACTTAGTCCTCAGCCTAGTCTGAAACCTGCTGATTTGCCACTGTTCAAAACTGGTATAGGGGTTTGTGGTCATGGCATTGGAATATGTAGGCTCCAGCTGAAGCAATCCTAAGCTGTCTTAGCTCTTCCATAACAGAACTGAGGCAAAACACCTGATCACAGCATAAACAAGTCCTGAGTATGCAACCCAGACCCAGAAGCAGGTTCATCTATCCTATCAGCTTGATCTGGATGCTTTCACTTGCTCTCTTGTTTCTGGCCCCTTTGGCAAGATTTGAAATCAATGCAATTCATCAATGCAACAAGTATTGCATTATCTTTGTGTTTACCAGTTTTACTTTTAATTGTGAAGCTAAGCAAGTATTTTTTTTAATACTTTAAGTTATAGGGTACATGTGCACAATGTGCAGGTTTGTTACATATATATGCATGTGCCATGTTGGTGTGCTGCACCCATTAACTTGTCATGTACATTAGGTATATCTCCTAATGCTATCCCTCCCCCATCCCCCAACCCCATGATAAGCCCCGGTGTGTGATGTTCACCATCCTGTGTCCAAGTGTTCTCATTGTTCAGTTCCCACCTATGAGTGAGAACATGCAGTGTTTGGTTTTCTCTCCTTGTGATAGTTTGCTCAGAATGATGGTTTCCAGCTTCATCCATGTCCCTACAGAGGACATGAACTCATCCTGTTTTATGACTGCATAGTATTCCATGGTGTATATGTGCCACATTTTCTTAATCCAGCCTGTCATTGATGGACATTTGGGTTGGTTCCAAGTCTTTGCTATTGTGAATAGTGCCACAATAAACATACATGTGCATGTGTCTTTATAGCAGCATGATTTATAACCCTTTGGGTATATACCCAGTAATGGGATGGCTGGGTCAAATGGTATTTCTAGTTCTAGATCCTTGAGGAATCACCACACTGTCTTCCACAATGGTTGACGTAAAAGTGTTCCTATTTCTCCACATCCTCTCCAGCACCTGTTGTTTCCTGACTTTTTAATGATCGCCATTCTAACTGGTGTAAGATGGTATCTCATTGTAGTTTTGATTTGCATTTCTTTGATAGCGAGTGATGATGAACATTTTTTCATGTGTCTGTTGGATGCATAAGTGTCTTCTTTTGAGAAGTGTCTGTTCACATCCTTTGCCCACTTTTTGATGGGGTTGTTTGATTTTGTCTTGTAAATTTGTTTAAGTTTTTTTGTAGATTCTGGATATTAGCCCTTTGTCAGATAGGGAGATTGTAAAAATTTTCTCCCACACTGTAGGTTGCCTGTTCACTCTGATGGTCATTTCTTTTGCTGTGCAGAAGCTCTTTAGTTTAATTAGATCCCATTTGTCAATTTTGGTTTTTGTTGCCATTGCTTTTGGTGTTTTAGTCAAGAAGTCCTTGCCCATGCCTATGTCCTGAATGGTATTCCCTAGGTTTTCTTCTAGGGTTTTTATGGTCTTAGGTCTAACATTTACGTGTTTAATCCATCTTGAATTAATTTTTATATAAAAGATAAGGAAGGGCTTTCAGCTTTCTACTTATGGCTAGCCAATTTTCCCAGCACCATTTATTTAATAGGGAATCCTTTCCTCATTTCTTGTTTTTGTCAAGTTTGTCAAAGATCAGATTGTTGTAGATGTGTGATATTATTTCTGAGGGCTCTGTTCTGTTCCATTGGTCTATATCTCTGTTTTGGTACTAGTACCATGCTGTTTTGGTTACTGTAGCCTTGTAGTATAGTTTGAAGTCAGGTAGCGTGATGCCTCCGGCTTTGTTCTTTTGGCTTAGGATTGTCTTGGCTATGTGGGCTCTTTTTTGGTTCCATATGAACTTAAGTAGTTTTTCCCAATTCTGTGAAGAAAGTCATTGGTAGATTGATGGGGATGGCATTGAATCTGTAAATTACCTTGGGTAGTATGGCCATTTTCGCAATATTGATTCTTCCTATCCATGAGCATGGAAGCAGAATTAAGGCAGATACAAATACTTGAGACTTTAACTCTTTCCAAGCAGACAACCCAATTAGGGAATTTGGCTACCATGGACAAATAAGTAAATAAATAATAAATAAAAACAGATACATAAAATAAAGGAAACATTTACCATATTTTGGCATAACGGTAGAAGTTGTTCTTTGATAATTAACAATTGCATTTTTAAAATTTGTCTCCAGGGCTTCGGGTTTGGATAGCTACTGGTAGCTTTTGTTTTTCCTCTATGCTAAAGTGATACATTACTTGAGGTATAGCAATCTCTCCAGGCAATAAGACTAAAGGCCAGGGCATAGACACCAGGGAAAGGTGGAGATGGCATTTCATAATTTCAGAAGATAAGAGTCCTAGTACTTTGCATTTTCTTTAAGAGATTAATAACTGAACCACTGTGTGTCATTAGTGACATTTGAAACACGCAATAATTTATGCAACATTTTGTACTTTTAAAAAGAAAACAGGGGTCTTTTTCTGTAGCTACTGGTGTCTGTTTAAGTGTGTGTGTTCCTGCTAAATCTAATCATATGACTAGAAAAAAGGACAAAATGGGTTTGTGTTACTGTAATGAATATAGATAAGTTTGGTCCTCTAATTGTTTAAGTCACATTTTAAACCAAGTAAATATTTTTTAAATTAATGAAACTCAATAAAAATAAGGAAATATAAATATAAATAAAGTATTTATGTTCTCAAAGAGTTTTGCTGGATACCATGCTACATTCCATTATATATTTTCTTATATATGAGCTACTTTTAGAAAGTCTTTTTTTTTCTCTCTCTCCTTTTTACCAAGCACCACCTTCTTAGGCTTTAGATGAGAAAGTGGTATAAATTTACAGTAATGATTTGGGGACGTTTTACTGATTATAATCAGAGAACTGTCAAATGAGATTCCATATTAATCTGAGGTAAAGAAAGGTAAATACCCAAATGTATACTCTCATTCTATTTTTATTTGAATGTTGTGTGACATTTTCTGTTTACTTGCTTTCTATTTACTTTAATATGAACAAACTTAATCCCAAATTCAGACTCATGTTGTCGTCGTGTCTCTCTTTAAAACATTTTTTTTTTTAAGTAAAAAAATCTAGGCTGGTCACGGTGTCTCATGCCTGTCATCCCAGCACTTTGGGAGGTCAAGGCTCATGAGGTCAGGAGATCGAGACCATCTTGGCTGACACGATGGAACCCCGTCTCTACTAAAAGTACAAAAAATTAACCAGGCGTGGTGGCGGGCACCTGTAGTCCCAACTGCTTGGGAGGCTGAGGCATGAGAATGGTGTGAACCCCGGAGGCAGAGCTTGCAGTGAGATGAGATGGTGCCATTGTGCTCCAGCCTGGGCCACAGAGTGAGACTGAAAGGGAAAAAAAAATCTAAATGTATAAATCTGCTTATTGACAGAACAGTTTGCCACGTGAAAAAACAATTTGTAACAAAGAGTGATTAACTACCTGAATCCTGTAAATACAGGTAAACCTTGGAGATATCGTGGGTTTGGTTCCAGAAACTGCAATAAAGCAAGTATCACTATACAGCAAATCACCCAAATTGTTTGGTTTCTTGGTACATACATAAGTTATGTTTATAGTTTATTAAGTGTACACTAGTATTATGTCTTTAAAAAACTGTGTGCATACCTTGAGTTAAAAATTATTTATTGCTAAATATGCTAACGAATGTCTGACACTTCAGAGAGTCATAATCTTGTTGCTTATGGAGGGTCTTGCTTTGATGTTGATGGCTGCCAACTAACTGATCAGAATGGTGATTGCTGAAGATTGAGGGGTAATGACGATTTCTTGAAATAACAATGAACTTTTCTGCATTGATTGACTCTTTCACAAGAGATTTCTCTGTAGCATGTAAGGATATTTGGCAGCATTTTATCCACAGTAGAACTTTTTTCAAAGTTGGAATCAGTCCTCTCAAACACTGCCATTGCTTTGTAAACTAACTTTATGTGATACTCTAAATATTTTGTTGTCATTTCAACAACATTCATAGCATCTTTACCAGGAATAGATTCTATTTCAATAAACCACTTTCTTTGCTTATCTATATGAGGCAACACCTCATCATTCAAGCTTTATCATGAGATTGCATCAATTCAGTCACATCTTCAAAGCTCCGCCTCTAATTCTACTTCTCTTACTGTTCCTACCACATCTGCAGTTATTTTCCTCCACTGAAGTCTTGGACCCCTCAAAGTCATTCATGAAGGTTGGAATCCAGTTCTTCCAAACTCCTGTAATGATATTTTGATCTCCTCCCATGAATCACACATGTTCTTAACGGCATCTAGAATAGCCAATCTTTTCCAGAAGATTTCCAATATCCTTTGTCCAGCTACAGCAGAGGAATCATTGTCTATGGCAGCTCTAGCCTGGCAAAATGTAATTCTTAAATAATACGATTTGAAAGTTAAAATTATTTCTTGATCCATGGGCTTCAGAATGGACCTTGTGTTAGCAGGCCTGGAAACATTAATCTCTGTGTACATCTTCGTCAGAGCTCTTGGGTGACCTAGTACATTGTCAATGACCAGTAGTATTTTGAAAGGAATCTTTGTTTTTTGGCATTAGGTTTCAACAGTGAGCTGGAAATATTCAGTAAACCATTCTGTAAACAGATGCTCTGTTATCCAAGCATTGTTGTTTCATTTCTAGGGCACTGGCAGAGTAGATTTAGCATAATTCTTAAGGCTCTTTGAACTTTCAGAATGATAAATGAGCATTGGCTTCAAGTCATTAGATACACTAGCCTATAACAAGAAAGTCAGCCTGTCCTTTGAAGCTATGAAGCCAGGCATTGACTTCTTCTCTTGAGCCATGAAAATCCTAGATAACACCTTTTTCTAATATAACACTGTTTCATCTACATTGGGAAATTTGTTGTTTAGTGTACTCACCTCCATCAGTGATCAATTATCTTAACTAGATCTTGTTCATAAGTTGCTGCAACTTTGCTCCTTCACCTTACATTTTTATGTTATGGAGATGGCTTCTTTTCTTCAACCTCATAAACTAACTCTGCTAGCTTGAAACTTTTCTTCAGTTTCCTCACTCTTTTGACTTCATAGAATTGAAGAGAGGTAGAGTCTTGCAGTGGACTAAGCTATAGCTTAAGGACACGTTGCAGCTGGTTTGATCTTCTATCAAGACTGATCAAACTTTCTCCATATTGGTAATAGGCTATTGCATTTTTTTTTTAAATCATTCATGGCTTCACTAGAGTAGCACTTTAATTTCCTTCAAGAACCTCTCAGTTTTCTACATGTGCTCCTCACTAAGCTTAATTATTTCTAGCTTTTTATTTTAAGTAGGTGATATGCAACTCTTCCTTTAACTTGAACACTTAGAGGCCATTGTAGAATTATTTATTGAGCTAAGTTCAATACTGTTGTTTTGGAGGGAATAAGGAGGCATGAGTAGTGGGAGAGAGATAGAGGAAAGGCTGGTCAATGTAGGTAGTCAGAACACATACATTTATTGATTATGTGGGCATGGTTTGTGGTGCACCAAAACAATTATGATAGTAACTTCAAAGTTCACTGATCACATATCATTATAACAGATACAGTAATAGTGAAAAAGTTTAGAATATTATAAGACATACCAAAATATGACAAAGACACATGAAATGAGCACATGCTGATGGAAGAATGGCACTTATAGGAAAGACTTGCTGACACAGGATGGTGACAAACCTTCAATTTGTAAAAAACACAATATCTGCAAAATACACTAAAGCAAAGCACAACAAAACAAGGTATGTCTATAAAATAAATATTGATAATTTAGGCTGATTTGAATAATCTGAATTAAAGGCAAATTTTGATGACAGAGTGCTTTAAAAACCTGTCAGACTTATTGCTCTCAAATAGCTATACAGATAGAAAGCGAATATATTCATCTTTCTGTACAGAGATATCTTAATAAAATTTTTATGAAAGATATATGTGGGATTTGCAATTAGACTATCATATATATATACACACATATATATGTACACACATATACACGCATATATACACACATATATATATACATATATATGTGATATTATTGAGAATGCTCTAAAATGTTATTTTTAGCATTTTTCTCAAGTTTTAATTTGCATTTTTGCTTACTCAGAAAACAATTCCCTGGGGTGTGATACACAAGTAATGCTAAGTGTTTGACTAACAAAAAAAAATTACAAAATTGGCACTGACGCACAAGATTCTGTACAATAAATGGACCCTTAAGAAAGGCTGCTCTCCAGAAAGTCCCTATTAGGTTAAAATGGGTAATGCAAGTGATGAAGCCAGCATCAGTGCTTAACACTTGCAGTACGGTAGAAAATGACTGCTGAAGAGTCATAATTGTCATTTTGTTGTAAGGCAATATATAAAAAGAATGCTGACTGTGAAAATATCTAAGCATATTTACCTGCAGTCGCAACAAATATCAAGTAATTATGAAACTATATATATATATATATAAAAAACTATATATATCACTATATATAACTGGTATATATGTGTATAAATACATATATATTCATATTCACTGGCTCTTTTAACAAATAATTACCATTATAGTTTGTGCTAGTTGTAATGCCTGTATTCTTTGTTGTATTATTATATTTTTAAATTTATTTGTTTAGTCATTTAACCTTTTTTTAACAACTATGTGCTCCATTTCAGCAATAGTTGACCATGTGCTCAGCATTGAAAACAAACTTAAAACAAAAAACCCTCCAAACACATTCTTATTTTCATATAGTGTTAAAAAATTAAGCAAATAAGTATAAAATATATGATACAGCTGTAGCAGATGTTCATTCATGTAACAGATATTTATTGAGCTTCTACTATGTGGCAGGCCCTGGTCTAGGTGTTGGAGATGGAGAGGGAGGCTACCTAGACACTGCCTTCACAGACTTTCCATGAAATAGCCAAAAATAACAATAAAAATAAAAATAATGAAAAAGTTGATACCTAAATTAAGACTCACAGTATTGGGATGTGTTTGAATAGAATATTGCAATAGCATTCTAGTCAGAAGGAAAATTATGTGCAAAGAACAGTGACCATGATATAAATAAGAGAATGTGGATAAGATGTTCTGGGCAGCTGGGACATAAGTTCATAGCAGAATGGTGGAGGGAATGAGGTTAGAGCTGTGCAGTGAGCCATACTGACAGATGTAAGCTGAGTAGCTAACAGGGAAACACCAATGGTTGGAAGAAGTGTGTTATTTACTTTTGTACAGGTAACTTTCTCAGCTCTGTGAATGATGTATTGCAGAAACTGAGTAGACCAAGTAAAAAAATTTTTCAATAGTCAGGGGAGAGATGAAAGGTGACTTGAATTTGGGCAGCAGCAAAAACAGCTGTGACACATTTCTATATACTATTCCTAAGTGGCATATATTTCAAATCAATGAGTCTATAATGCCTGAAATACTAATTTTCTGTGTGTTAACTCTTTGTTCACTTTATTTTAACATATGTAAGTAATTTAGACAAAATTGTATAAACTATTATTTTTATGAACAAAACTATAAAATATGTGAATTATCACTAAATATCAAAAACAGAGCAATCATAAAAGACAATATAGATTTCCAGTATCATTCAATAGCTATAAGCTAACTCTCCCTAGTTACTCATCTTTTAAAAATATTTTAGGAAATCTTGTCCCTTATTGTGGCATAGGAACTTTTAAGGCATTTCATCAAGACCAAAAACAATCCCATTGGAGTTTTTATTAGACTCATATTAAACATAAAATTAATTTGGTAAAATAATATCTTCAAAATATTCAAACTTATTCTCTAGGAACTTGGCATATGCCTCCAATTATTAAGTGTTCTATCTCTTGCAGTAGACTTTTATAGTTTTCTCCTTACCAGCCTCTAAGGAAAGGTACTTTTTAGATGTTTCAGGATTATGGTTGCCCATGCGAAATAGGTCATAGTGATTGTTGTTGATACAGAAGATAGCTATTGATATTTGTATATTATAACCAGATAATTTACCAAATTATTTTATTAGCTCTAAACATTTTAATGAGGTTTAGTGCGCAATGGTGAAGTTCTAGTGTATTTATGTCTGCAGTCATTGTATTAGTTTGTTCCCACACTGCTAAACAGAACTTCATGGTGGAAGATGAAGGAGAAGCTAACACCTTCTTCACCTGGTGGCAGGAGAGAGAGACAGAGAGAGAGAGAGATCATGAAGTGGGAAGCCATCAGATCTCATGAGAACTCAGTCACTAACATGAGAACAGAAAGGGGGAAATTACACCCGTGATCCAACCACCCTTCAACAGGCCCCTTCTCAAATTCTACATGAGAATTGGGCAGGGACACAGATCCAAACCATATCATTCTGCCCCTGGACCCTCTCAAAGCTCATGTCAACATATTGCAAAATACAAGTATCTCTTCTCAACAGTCCCCCAGTCTTGACTCATTTCAGAATTAATTCAAAAAATGAACTTCATAGTCCATAGTCTCATCTGAGACAAAGTAAGTCCCTTCCACCTATGAGCCTGAAAAATAAGAAACAATTTAGTAGCTTCCAAAATACAAGGAAGGTACAGAAATTTGGTCCTTGTATTCCAAATTACAAGGAAGGTACAAAAATGCCCCATTCCAAATAGGAGAAATTCACTAAAACAAAGGGGCTACAGGTCCTGTACAAGTCTGAAACCCCCCAGTGTAGTAACTAAATCTTAAAGCTACAAAACAATCTTCTTTGACTCCAGGTGTCACATCTAGGGCACACTGATGTAAAAGGTGGGCTCCCAAGGCCTTGGGCATCTCTGTCCCTGTTACTCTGCAGGATATAGCCTCCGTGGCTGCTTTCATGGGCTGACATTGAGTGCCTGAGTCATTTCCAGGGGCACAGTGCAAGTTCTCAGTGACTCTACCATTCTGGGGTCTGGAGGATGGTGGCCCTCTTCTGACAGCTCCATTCGGCAGTGTTCCAGTGGAGACTCTGTGTGGTACCTCCAACCCCACATTTCTCCTCCACACTGCCCTAGTAGAGGTTCTCCACGAGGGCTCTGTCCCTGCAAAAAACTTCTGCCTGGACATCCAGGCATTTCCGTACATCCTCTGAAATTTAAGAGGAGGCTCTCAAACTTTAATTTTTGCCTCTGCCCAAGTGCAGGCCCAGCACCAATACCCAACACCCAAGACTGCCAAGGCCTGGGGCCCAAGCTGTACCTTGGCCCCTTTTAGCCAAGGCTAGACATGGAATGGCCGGGATGCAGGTGCCATGTCCTGAGGCTGCACAGAGCTGCTGGGTCCTGGGCTTGGCCCATAAAACTATTTCTTTTTTCTCCTAGGCCTCTGGATCTGTGATGGTAGTGACTGCTGGTCTCTCAAATGGCCTGGAGACATTTTCCCTATTGTCATGACTATTAATATTCATCTCCTCTTTACTTATGCAAATTTCTGCAGCAAGCTTGAATTTCTTTCCAGAAAGCAAGTTTCTCTTTTCCACAACATGACAAGGCTGCAAATTTTCTACACTTCTATGCTCTACTTCCCTTTTAAATGTAGGTTTCAGTTTTAGATCCTGTCTTTGTCCACACATATAAGTGAATACTTTTAGCAACAGCCAGGTCACATCTTGAGTGCTTTGCTGCTTAGAAATTTTTTCCACCAGATACTCGAAATCATATTTTTTTAAGTTCGAGTTTCCACAGATCTCTAGGGCAGGGACAAAATGCCACCAGTCTCTTTGCTAAAGCATAGGAAGAGTGACCTTTACTCCATTTCCCATTAAGTTCCTCATCTCTATCTGAGATCACCTCACCCTAGACTTCATTGTCGATATCACTATCAGCATTTTGGTCAAAACCATTCAACAAATCTCTAGGAAGTTCCAAACTTTCCCATATCTTCCTATCTTCTTCTGAGCTATCCAAACTGTTCCAAGGTCTACCCAAAACCCAGTTCCAAAGTCCCTTCCACATCTTCAGGTTTCTTTATAGCAGTGCCACATTCTTCTGTATTAGTCCATTCTTACACTGCTATGAAGAGTTACCTGAAACTGGGTAATTTATGAAGAAAAGAGGTTTTATTGGCTCACAGTTCCACATACTTAACAGGAAGCATGACTGGGAGTCCTCAGGAAACTTATGATCATGTTGGAAGGCGAAGGGTAAGCTAGCACTTTGTTCACATGGCAGCAAGATAATGAGAATGCTAAGAGGGAAGTGCCACACCCATTTAAACCATCAGATTTCATGAGAATTCACTCATAATGAGAAGAGCAAGGGGGAAACTCATCCCTATGATCTAATCAGGGCCCCTCCTACAATTCAACATGAGATTTGGGTGGGAACACAAATCCAAACCGTATCAGTTATCAATAATCATATGACTAGTTTCTATTTCACAACACCATGGGCATTTTTGTTATTCTTCCTGATTTTAAAACTATGTTAAGTGCTTCATCACATTCTTAGTATTTTCATTATTAGGAAGAATGCTGATTATTGGTTTTAAACATGAATTCTTAACATGCTACAATATATTTTCATTTATGTTTAACAGTTGTTTTTAGTCATGAATATTGGATCTTACCAAATAACTTGTGGAATATGTTATGACTATCATAAGATTTTTAAAAATACTTTCACATATTGATATTCTGTATCATTATAAATGATTTCTGAATTTAAATCTGTATTTCTATACTAAGGGGGTAAATTCTTTCTGTTGGTCATATAATGCTGTTTTTCTTCTTAAGTCTTTACTCTTTTTATTTAAAATTGAAACTTGAAATAATCATGCAAATATCTTTTCATTTATTCAGTTGTCTCTGAGTTTTCTGTTTAGTTGAATCCATGATTATCAAAAGCCAAAAACATTCCATAGTATTTTTCTAAATAAGATAATAAAAAATTCTATTCTTTTTTTAAGAGAATTCTATTTAAAATCCAAGATCTTGTAAAAAATTACAATAATAATAACTACTTATGTCTTTTCTTATGTTGGCAAATGTAATCATAGAGGTCATACTCTCATTCTCATATAGGACTTCCTTAAAAAATCTCAATAGCATTCATTTTAATGTGTCCTGGGAAGAATATAAGGACAAAACCAAAATAGAACAAAATATAAGTTTTTGTTTATTAATATCTCCTCACATTCCTTTTCGTAATTCTCGGCTGTAAGTATGAGCAATTTTTGACTCCCTTTATTCTCATGCTTTTAGTTTAGCTCTTGAATTTTGCTTGATAGTATTAAGCTTCCAATCTAGTTATTTTTCAAAGTAAAATAATAAAAAGTAGATTTGAAGGTTTGGGCTTCCTGGATATTATTAGATTTTCAAGTCCTGGCTCTGTCTCTTTTTTTTTTTTTTTTTTTTTTTTTTTGCAACGGAGTCTCGCTCTGTCACCCAGGCTGGAGTGCAGTGGCGCGATCTCGGCTCACTGCAAGCTCCGCCTCCCGGGTTCACCGCCATTCTCCTGCCTCAGCCTCCCAAGTAGCTGGGACTACAGGCGCCCGCCACCACGCCCGGCTACTTTTTTGTATTTTTAGTAGAGATGGGGTTTCACCGTGTTAGCCAAGATGGTCTCCATCTCCTGACCTCATGATCCGCCCACCTCGACCTCCCAAAGTGCTAGCTGTATGACTTTATAAAACTTAGCTGTTCTGGGCTTAGCTTCCTCAATTGTAGTGGAAATGAGGTATTATGCATAAAGTTATGAGGATAAAATAAATTAGTATATATGAAGCTGGTAGAAGAGTACTTTGACATTGTAAGTGCCAATACATATGGCTAGCTTTATAACTTTCCCTTCGAATCCTAGGTGTGTCAAACCCTATAAAACATTTAAATTAAGTAGCAAGCATCCTTCAACAACTATGATGTTCTCTTTTTGTCTCCTTTTCTTAACCTGAATTTTTCTCTTAACTCTGTCATTCCTTAAGAGTACCCACTATTGAAATCCCCCCCTTTTTTTTTTGACTTGTTCGTTCAACCTCTTTATTTTGCTTGTTCATTATTTTTGCTATACTTAAAATATTCATATTTAAACTAATGGTCAAGAAATACAGTAAAATACGAGGTTTGACAATGTACATAAGATTGGACATAAGATAACCTAAGAGGCCCTATTGCCTCTCCTTCAGAGTTATTTAATGGGATAAATAAAGGATCAAAACCAGTAAGACGGAACCCTGGGAAGAATACAAGGACAAAAACAAAGCAGAACAAAATATCAGTTTTTGTTTTTCCATATTTCCTGATGCCCCTTTTTAGAATTTGTGGCCATAGGTGGCACATAGATGGCAGGTGAGGCATCTAGTTTACATTTCTGTTCTTGGCTTCCCTTTCTTCCCTTTCTTCTCATGCATTTAGTTAACTTCTAGTGTATGATGTAGCATCGATTTTTTCATAGCCATTCAAGGTTGTCCCAAGGTTACTGTGATCCAGACAGCTGTATGAAGATGTTTTGTATGGCAAAACGTTGACCTAACAATGAAGAATGACTCTGTCAACATTCTAGAGCCTTCATTAATTTTTTAAAAATAAAATGGTGCTTTAATTTTGCTAATTAAATTACATGGTAAAAATTATTGTGGTAATCTTCATCCTTTAGTGAGCTACTTCAGAAAAATCTTTATTTTTCTTATTTTAAAAGTTAATGGCTACACATAAAACTTTGGTAGTGATCTTGGAATACAAATCACAATTACTAACACTTCTAGAATGCTTGCTATTCCAGGCAGCTGTTCTATGTATTTTATATACAGCAACTAATTCAGTCTTTGCAACAACCCAGTGAAGTAGGTGCTACTATTTTCAAACCTATATTATACATTAGCAAAATTAAGTACCAATAAATTAAATAACTTTTTCAAGGGAAAAAAAGCTGATAAATGGCAGCACCACGTTCAAACCCAAGTTCAAAGCCGCTGGTAGCCATGATTAGAGAGGAAGATGAAAAATACATGCAGAAAGATATAGTTTGAAGACCACTCAGATATTATGACTTGATTCTATGAGACATTCAAATATTATTATGACAAATTCTACCCCCCCCTCTTTGTTTTAAAATTTTGGCTTAAATGTGAGACATGTAACCTATTATTTTATTAATGGCAGCTGAGTCCACATAGACATAAAATTCTCATCAAAATATTAGCAAACTGAATTCAACAAACATTAAAACAGTAATTCATTATGAACAAGTTGTACTCATCCCAGGAATGCAACCATGGCTCAATACATGCAGATCAGCAAATGTGATACATAAAACAACATCAACAGAATGAAGGGCAAAAACCATAAGATCATTTCAATTGATGCTAAAAAAGCACTCAATAAAATTCAGTATCTCTTTATGGTTAAAAGCTCTCAAAAAGCTAAGTACAGAATAAATATACCTCATCAGTGTAAAAACCATATACCTCAGATCCACAGCTAATATCATACAAAATGGGGGAAAACTGAAAGCCTTTCCTCTCATAACTGAAACATAACAAGGACGCCCACTTTAACCCCTGTTATTCAACATAGTACGGAAAGTCCTAGATGAAGCAATTAGACATGAGAAATAAACAAATGGAATCCAAATTGGAAAGAAAAAAAAGTCAAATTATTCTTGTTTGCAGGAAATGTGATCTTACATTTAGGAAAACCTAAAGACTCCATTAAAAAAAACAATTTGAAATGTTAAATAAATTTATTTAAGATGCAGGCTACAAAATCAACATACAAAAAAATCAATAGTATTTCTATATGTCACCTGCAAACAATCTGACCCTTCCAAATAATGCCATTTACAATAGCAATAAAATAAAATATCTAGAAATAAACTTAACAAATTCTCAATGAGAATTGTATACTCTTGGTAAGAATTAAATTTGTACAGCCACCATGGAGAACAGCATCAAGATTTCTAAAACAACTAAAAATAGAACTATTATATGATCCAGCAATCCCACTGCTGGGTCAAAAGAAATTCAAAAGAAAAAAAAAATCAGTTTATCGAAGCGATATCCATGGGAACACTGTCTGCTTCACTTAACACTATATTCCTACTTTCTAGTAGAGTACCTGGAGCATAACAAATGCTTCATAAATATTAACTATGTAGTATTTAAAATGTGACTTTCTTTTATTGTATGTAATATTACAGTGAGGTCCTCTACAGCAGGATGTTATATTTGATGGATGCCTTAGGGAAGCTAGAAATACTTATGTTTAAAATTTCATAGACTCAGTCTACATAGCATTCAGGGAACAACCTATATCTTTTTTCCACCAATTCCATAAACCAACATCAGGTTAAACACTCAGAATATTTGAGATTGTGTTTTCAGGATGGTGGGCAATAAAATTCTCCAATGTGAGGGCACGGTCTTCCATTGAATGAGACTGTGGATAATCTGTTGATTAGAATCATACATCGTTTAGGCAGAAATAAGGAAGAAAAAAAGCTGAATGATTTTTAACTTTTTATTTTGGAAAAATGTTATGTTTATGGAAAAATTGTAAAAATAGAATAGAATTTCCACATGCCCTTTATCCAGCTTCCCCTAAAGTTAACATTTTACATAGCCTCAGTACTTTTGTCAAAACTAAAAATTTAACATTAGTACAAAATTATTGACTAAACTAAAAACTTTGCTCAGATTTCACAATGTTTTCTAAGTTAAGTTCCTTATCTATCTAGGATTTAACACAAATCTAGGATAGTACATTGCATTTCATTTTCTTACCTTCTTGGGCTTGTATGACCTGTGATAGTTTCTGTGATAGTTTCTCATTCTATCCTTGTTTTTTTGTTTTAATGATCTTGACCATTGGAAGCTGGTTCAGGTTGGTTCCTGTGTCTTTTCATTATCTCACCCTTTTCCTTTTCTTTCTTTCTTTGATTTTTTTGGAGTACTTTATTTCTAGTACTATAAGATGCTCCAAGCACATTTTGTATTTTCCCTTTCTCAACTTTGGTATCAAGCCATACTTCAAGCAGGCTTACTTCCCTTTATTTAAAAGTGGCATTTGGAACCCAATATCTGGGTATGAGTGTATTTTTAGAATTTCACTTGCTTCTAGCCCTCTTGGCAGATAGATAGAACTAACAAATGTGTGTGTGTGTGTGTGTGTGTGTGTGTGTGTGTGTGTGTGTGTGTATTCTTTTTGATGACAGCCCTTTTTCTCGCTTTCCTCAACAGGCTTATAATCAGAAGTGATTTCTGATACTCCTGTGTTTTTCCATATCACACTTGTGCCTTCCTATCGCTTTTGAGTTTCTAGATATTTAAGCCATTAGTGTCTTAGAAAGAACACTGGATAAGAAAGCTTGCCTCTTTGCACTCAGAGATATATAATATTGAATAAATTATTTACATATTTTAACCCAAATTTTCTCATGTCTAAAGTGAGCATAATAATTTATTTATTATTTCTTCTTGGCTTAGAACATAGAGTATCCAATTTTATATATATATATGTGTATACACACACACACACACACATATAATGTATGCAAACTTAATCTAAGTTTATATATATGTATACAGATACAGACATATGCACACATTTATGAATCACAAAGTACTTAAAATTAGCTATCTGACTTTGAGTATTAATTCCCTTTTTCTCACTAAAAATATGTATCATGTTCAATTTTTTGTATTCCTACATACATTTATTAATTTTAAGTAATTTAGGTCAATAGAGACAGGCTAGTAGAACTGTTATAACATTTTATTGATGCATATCAAACTAGTATAGTTCAATTTCAATTCATTATAAGTAGATACTGTTTTTGTATAACAAGGGATATAACTAATACTTAATAGCTTTCATTTATATTAACTTAGATTAAGTTTGCATACATTCAAAATCATAGACAAAGCAACCAATCTAAAATATCTAGCAAAACTTCAACAGATTAAGAGCAACAACACTGATAATTTATGTTTCCTGTAATTAAATGTAATCCCTTGAATCTCTTGGAATGATACAATGGAATGGCATGTACTTGGATTTTGAGTTCTAGCAGTGAACATAGGCAGTGGATTAGCCAGAATATGTTAATCAGAATTATATGTGGCTGGCCGAGATCACCAAATGTGTCCAATATATCAAATCTTACTGTAACGTCTGCTGACAATTTTAAAGTCACAGAAAATGTTGCATTTGTGAAGATGGATGTAGGAAAAAAAAAGATTGATATCAATGTGCCGAACTTCTCGCTCTAAATGTTAGACCTAATACCATAAAAACCCTACAAGAAAACCTAGGTAGTACCATTCAGGACATAGGCATGGGCAAAGACTTCATGTCTAAAACACCAAAAGCAACGGCAGCAAAAGCCAAAATTGACAAATGGGATCTCAT
>NC_037671.1:80249625-80299277 GCF_003255815.1 Theropithecus gelada | reverse complement strand
GGGGAGGGGGGAGGGATTGCATTGGGAGTTATACCTGATGTAAATGACGAATTGATGGGTG
This sequence comes from Theropithecus gelada, assembly GCF_003255815.1. NCBI lineage: Eukaryota > Metazoa > Chordata > Mammalia > Primates > Cercopithecidae > Theropithecus > Theropithecus gelada. Next base: position 80,299,216 of record NC_037671.1, on the reverse strand, counting down.
CAGCAGACCAACATGGCACAGGTATACATATGTAACAAACCTGCACGTTATGCACATGTACCCTACAACTTAAAGTATAATAATAATAAATAAATTAAAAAAAAAAATACAGGTCACAAATGTGATTTGTCTCTATTTTTTTTTTCATTTATATGTAAACAAAGAGCCTGAATGCAGCCTTTATAAATGTCTGAATTTCAGTCAACAATTATTTTCTTCATGTTGTTACGTGATTGCTTTCAAGTCTAAGAAGAAACTCGTATGAGAATTGCAGTGAGAACTTCAGCCTGAATCATGTCACTCAAAGATAGTTTGCATACCAAGAACCAATCAGAACAGATGGAATAAAAGCAGCCTGAAGTTCTTCATCGGGTTCACTTTACTTCTACCTCTCTCGCAAGGCTTGACTGAAGCTCAGAGTTAGCAGGAATGAAGACAGAAATCATTCTCAGGCCTGAATCCCAGAGAAAACAGAAAACTTCTCATAAAGCTACTAACAGGGTAGCAGAAGCAAAGGGATGTTTTGGATCAGGCATGACTTAACAAATAACTTTTCAAAACAAAGTATTTCATTAAACAACTCAGAATGAGCATTTGCAACTTTATGAATTCTTCTAAACTAAAATACTAAGAATAATGAGCATCTTCAGCATTACTTCATTCACTCATTTCTTTTTCTTTACTGTGTAGGGTTCCTACAGTAAGAGTTGTGCTGGAGGAGCTCTCAGTCTACTTAGAGGGGAGTGCACATTGTGCTGCAGTGGGTTTGCTGATGGCTGCAGTCACAGGGAGGCTCCTAGCTAGCTGCAGTCACCACTCCTGCTTAAGAGCACACAACTCTTGCTCCTTGACAGGTGCCTGAAATAGTCCTAATGACATATTATTTTCAAAGTGGTGGTCACTTAACACATGTTTGAATTCTATTATTTTTATTTAGTGACTGAGATTATTCTTTGGCTTCATTTATTCTCTTTCATTCTCTATTTAATGTTTCTTCCTTTGAAGATATAAAAATAAAAAGTTTAGTTATTTTTCACTCCCTATGATATAGCTGCTCATATTTTATGAGAATGCACATTGTTAATGTATTTTAAACAGTGCCTCTATTTTGTCCTAAAATAATAATGTGATAAAGTAATAAAGACATATTAGTATCTCTGCTAGAGCTTTGATTGATGTTTAAAAGAGGCAAAATTAGAATACTGAGAGAATGAAAAAAACTTTAACAGGTGAAGTGGCGTTTGATTTGCATTGAGCTTTGAAAAATAGAGTAGTATTTCAAACGTCATAGGTGGACAGGCTCAGAATGGCTTAACAAAGAAACTCTTAGGATCATGACATACCAAAAGTAGGATATTAATTATTTCAGAAAATTATGGCAAACAAGTGTTTTCACAAATTCTTAGGATTGAACCAATCCAATGGAGAGTCAAATATTAATCTGGTAACATGTCATTTTCATTACTCTTACTTTATTCCCCAATTTATTTAGAAAAGAGAGCAAAATAATTCAATGATCCAGGCTCTCACTTTCATTCCCATTCTATTTTAAAATCTGTATCTTATTTCCTGAGAATTTGTCTACTAAATAGAGGGAGGTAGTCCAAAATCACCAATATAATACGACAAAATACTGTGCACAAAGCCTTAAACAAATGAAGTATGGCAATTTTCATTAAGTTAAAGCAGGCAAGGATTGCGCTATTTCTCCCCAGTAAAACAACAGCCAGGAAAGCATTTGCCACCTCTTACTATTATGAAGAAATTCGTCCCGTTAATACTCGTGGCGTGATGGGCATTTTCCTTCCCCAGGAAAGACTGACCTCCAGTCAGCACTTCTGTATTTTCACTAGAAGAAGAGACTAGCTCAGTTTGGAATTTTCATTATGCATTGAAATGTGTGTATATATATTTTATATATATATATATATATATATAATATATATATTATATATATATATATATTTTTTTACCAAGACTTTGGATTCTTTACAGGATTTTCCCAGGATTAGAATGACATTTCTCTGCATTCAAAGCTTCCATGGAAGAAACTCAGCCAGCAGCCACCCTTGGTAGAGAATATAACAAGTACTTTCTCTGTATCTAATTAATATAGCCTTTAGATCTCTTCTCTGGCCAATTGTTTAAAATTATTCAGTGTCAGAGATGGTATAGAACAGTTTATTCAAGATTTTCAAGCTCAAAACTATGAATCTTTTAAATTATGTAAAATTTTCTATTGGAGTCCTAATATACAAAATTAAAAAATATACAAAACAATGCTATTCATATCATTTATAAGTTTAGTTTCTATTATTTATTTACTATAAAGTCATTCAGTAAAAACAATTCTGATAAAACAAATATTTAAAATCATGCATTTTTTCTGCATCATGCATTACAGAAGTATTTGTAGGAATACCTATTTAAGGCCAAATTTCTGAAAATCTCAGGATATTCTTCAATTAAATAGAAATATCAGGTCATGTTTTATTTAAGGGTCAACAGCAAACAAAATAATGAGGCAATGCTAATCAATGCATTGATAGACTTCAGTGTGTTATAATGGGAAAAATGCATACTTAAGTAGGCATCTTGCTTTGTTTTGCTTTTCAACTAATATATATGCAGGTGTGGGTGTGTGTGTGCATGCATATGTATGCGTGTTTGCACGTTTGCCTTTTAGAATTAAGTAGAATTTGATTGAAAGAGCATTGTTCTTGTCCTTCATATAAATAAAAAGAAAAGAAAAGAAAAAAGACACTAAGACCCAGAGAAGCAACTCATGCTAGATCATTTCGCAATCTACTGAAAGAAAAGTAATCATAACATAAATTGTCTGAGACTCCTATTGTTGTTTTTCTTTAATGTACTACTGTCGATATTGTTGCTATTATTACTATTATTGCAAAGGGAAACATTCAAGAAATAATAAAATCATAAAAAGTTAGCTCTGGAGAGAGCTTTGGTTTCTTGAACTTGTGAGGTTAAGTAACTGACCTGCCCGAAACCACATCAATTATGAGTAGCAGGACCCTGAGATTTCTGACTCTCATTACAGTGTTTTTCTCTCTTTGTCTTACTGCTTCTAAGTTCAATAGGAATCTTTTTAAGAAATAGGTTTAAAAGAGCGTGTCTCACCTGAAGCAATTGCATTCAGGTTTTGTAGTCAGTATTTAACTCAATCCACTGAGAAACAATACCATCTGTGGAACTGGTTAAGCCTTAGATGGTACAGTAAGTTCTGCTGTAAAGCTTTTCCCTGAAACTCTTATTACTTTATTTTAAGAATTAGAAAAAATTACAACCATTGCAAAATATGTATTTTCCAAATTACACCTATATCCTTATTATAACCTTTTAGCTCAATTTACTATGCACCTGTTGCTTAGAGCATAGGGCATTATTTTAAATGCTGGATGAATAAATTTTTGCTCTGTAGTCACAGATAAACCAACATTACATCCATTTATTTTCTATATTCCTGAACTTGAGGGTATCTATCTTCTTAACAGGAAAAAATGTGCACCATATGTAAAGCATTTTCTATTGTGCTTAAATATGTTGTCTTTGTGACTCATCCAAGACTTCTACTCTCTGTGAGTTTACCCTGAAATCACCACAAGCTCCTATTAAGTATTCCTCACTACTACTGAATTTGCAGTCAAAGTGGAAATATGATGCCTTCTCTGGGTTTGAATACCAAAGGGAATGTTTATAAAGTTAAAAGAATATTGCAATTTGACTTCTTTAATAAATGTGAATGGTGTATATTAAGTTTGTAATTAAAATACTTTCTATCATTTTGGGGCTTTTAAATGTTGGATGATGTCTGTGTTTTATTTATATTCACTTTTTGAAATTAATAATAAACATTTCCAAATAGGGATGATTGTGGTTATAACTTTTGCTTGGTCTCATTTGAAATTCCAGGATCTAAGACTTCTCCCTCTGGCTCTCTGTGTGTCTTGTATTACAATTTTGTTACTGTTATGTGTGCTTTGAAAAAATATTTTACCTATAGTCTTAATATTATGCATATGTTTATGTTTTTAGAAAAATATGTGAAGTAGAGTGAAGGTATATCAGATAGATGAACTGTAATATTTTAGAGACATTTAAACCTTTTAAAGAATACATGCAGTTTGTGTGTGTGACAAGAAAAAATATTTTAAAGTTACTCAAATGTATTCAGCTGCCACACTGATTTGGACCTTTCGAACTGACTTCCATTTGGCCCTAGGATTCTCTGAAACAACTTTGGTAGATTTCTGACAGATATGACCAATAGAATTGTTTCTACTCTTTCACCTGGAGGTCTGCTATCTCTTCAGATGCATGAAAGTTAATCCCCAATATTTCCATGACCTCACAGTATTGAACTTTCTGTACAAATAAAACGTGAACCTGACTGAACACAATGTCCTAAGGAAGGTCTCCCATCTCAAAAGGAAGTGAAATGGCTTCCTTTTGCTTAATGTCTTTTTCTGTAAGTAAAGTGTGAGACTATACATGCCATGGAAAAAGAGTGAAAGCTTAAAATTGTATTCTATAAAAAAAATACACACTGTGTGTGTGTGTGTGTGTGTGTGTGTGTGAGAGAGAGAGAGACAGAGAGAGAAAGAGAGCAATTAGAGGGCTCATCTTCTTTTTTCACCCTTACTGGTGGATTATTACTTAAAACTGGTATATCAGTTATTCTGAGTTTAAATTTTGTTTTGAAAGTTTACCCTGTATAATGTGTTCTGTTTCTTTATTAGGTAAACAGTTCAGCTACATTCTTCTGGATCTTTATTCGTATAGAATCTGATTTTTTTCTCATGGGATTAAATAAAAATAAAAATATTTAAGGTATCTTTTATTATATTTTTGTAGTAGAAGCTATTTTAAAAATTGGTAACTGCCATCATCTGATGGATTTTGTGACCACTCCCTGTTTAAATTGTTTATTTTTGGTCTTTGCATTCATTATCAACTGATAAATGTGTTGAAAAAATATGAATAAAAAGTTTTATTTTTTCTCAATAGTATTCTCAACTATTGTTATAAGAAATTAGAGAAAAATTTCTTTAGTCATACATTTTTCTATAAATATGTCATCCTTTATACAAAGAATACTGTCAATTAATTAATTGCATTTTTACCTGACTTGTCTCTCTATAGGTAGAAGGTAGACAAGGTGAGACAGAAGCAAGAGTTAAACCTAACTCCCATGAGCCCCTATTTTCAATTGAAACTTCAAATGACATCAATCTTTGTTAATTAACCTTTAACTGTCACGTGTGGTGTTTCTAGAAGCTGCTGTAGCTTACCTGACCATTGGGAATCTGGAAAGGTCTGCTATAAACCTCAGCTGAGCTTCTTAGGCATGACCAACTCACTCCTTCAGAGGTGAAAAAAAAAAATAGCTTATAGCTTTCTGTAGCTTCACTGGATGCACCAACTGTGGTCCCTTGGTGACACACACTTATAACTTTCTAATTTTGTTAATGGCAGTTTTAATGGTGAAACATATAATCACAACTTTCTACCTCTTTGGGATATCAAGGGCAAGTTCTTCTTATTCCCTAAAACAGGGAATAAAAATGATAAAAGTATTATTTTTGGACAAATAAGGAATTCAGAAATATGTGTATTGCATGATTCTACCTTTGTTGTAATCTGTATGATTTTATTTTCTATGAAGTGATATGCCTTAAGAATAGTGATAATAGATTATTAATACATTTGTTTCCTATGAGAAGAAAGAAATACCACAGGTCTAATCTCGATAGTCCCTGCTCCATTTGCAGCCCTTTGAAGATTCCCCATAACAGCAGAAATGTTCTTTCTTTAGGGATCCAGTGCTCACTAATCTGATGTTTCTTCACGAGACCTCATCAAACTCTACAGTGACACTATATTGCCTGGTGCTTCTTACGAAGAATAGGTTATCTTGTAGTCCACTGGCATATGGTTCTATGTCACCTCATGACACTTATTAGTCCTTACTCTGTTGAGAAAAAAATAGTGGTTTGATTCATTTGAGCACAAAAGGCAGAGCTTGGAAGTCAGCTGGGTTTACAACTTAGCTCTTCCACTTACTAGACACATCCAGGCCAGTGGCCAATGCCTCTGAGCCTTTATTTCCTTGTTTTAAAAACAGTGATAATGCCTCCCTGTGGTGAAATGAGGGTGAATTATGACTCAGTATTTTTCAAACATTAATGTGCATAAGAATCACATGGTAGATTCTGATTCAATGATCTGAGGAGGGGCTTGATATTTTGCATTTTCAACAAGCTCACAGTTGACCCCAACATGGCTAGTTCGTAGATTATGCCTTGAGCTGCAAGATTATAAGTGAGAGACTTAATGTACAAACAGACAATGACCAATCATATATTTTAAAAAAGAAATTTGATTCATAAGCTGTAACAACCAGGTCCAGGAAGACAATCCTTATCAATAATAATCAACCCAGGAAGCAAAGCTGTTATAAGTCAGAACTTTCAGAAGTCAGAATGTTATGTCTAGTAATAATTGAGGAAGTCAAATGATAATCTCTGTAGCACTCAGCCCAAAATGGCCAGAATTGGATTAATATTTGACAGCTTCCCTAACTTTTGTTTCCACTTCCAACTTTAAACCTACCAGAAAAAGCCAAATATGCATTCTTAGCCAATCATGTAGGATATCCTATTTCTGCTTAGCCCACCTGTAGCTTTATATGCCAAGAGCCTTGCGTCAGGGCAAACCTAAAGCCTTCCCTTTTTTCACTATAAAGCTTTCCTACTCTTCTGCCTGCCTTTGAGTTTGCCAAATGCAAAGTGGTGGCTGCATTTGTCGACTATAGCAGGCTCTGAATAAATAGTCTTTGTTTGTTTTCATTTGTAGTCTTTATTTCTACTGCACTGGTTTATGAAAAGTGCCTGCCACTTAGTAAGGACCCAACAAATCGTAGCTTTAGGCTTCTAAAGGAGAGTGGGGCTAGGTACCTCTCCTTAACACCAGAGTGGGGCTTCATCCTCCAGCCTTTCACCTTCCACTCCCTAGAAGGGCTGGTTTACTAGTCTCACTGAAGTTTACACACTCTCTGCCTACTTCTCTTTTCCATGGTAATATATTCCCTTGAAATGGAAGGAACTTGACTATTTGATTTTCTTGACATTATCTCTTCCTTCACCTAGTTGCAAGGAAGTCCATACAATTACCAGCCAGATTCTTTCTCCTTCTGTCTAATAACTGTAGTAATAGTCTAGGGCTATCACCTACTCTAAGAAAGAGCAGGCCGTTTCTCATTGAGGTGCTCATCATCCTCATCTCTTCATTATCCTGTTCCACATGTTCTGGTCCAAAGGTGATACAATTGTCAGAATTAAGTTTCTGGTAGGAAAAGAGGGAAGGAAGCTTCCATAGGTCAAAATCACATACTCTATCCCAGTTTTTAAGTGATAGCTGTATTTGTATTTGTTGAGTTTGGGTCACTCTCAACAAAGCACAAATGACATTTTCCTTTATTATTTTCATTATATGTGTGTCTCCCTTGCAGACCTCACTTGGGGGAGAGATGCCTTAAGAAAGGGGGGATTTGGACATTCTCGACTTTTCTAGCCTAGTATCACCCAACAGCATTGCAATCGCACATCCTTTTTTCTACTGATGATTTACAACATAACTAGACATAAATATGATTACTTAAGAGATATGTTGAAAGAAGGAATATAGATATATTCCAAAGAGGAAGAGGAAGGAAGAGTGAAGCTGACTTCTAACACTCTAAGCTGAAATGAAAATACTCCATTCAAAATTTGAGTGTTTGCTCAAATGCAAACACTACAAGCTCAAATGCAAATACCATTAAATGGCATTGTGGGTCATAGTATTTGCATCTGGCACAGTAAAAAGAACAATATATAAGGACTATCTCAAACAAAATACACTGGAAAAGCTTGATGAGCATCTGAATTGTTAGAAGGGTGTTTGTTTTAAAACACTTCTACAACAAAGGAGAAAACATACTTTTAAATTTTTATCTCTACCCAACATTTTATTCATATAACTGAATAATTAAAATTGCATCTTGATAACAGCTTTTTAGTATACTTTATTATTTAATGTGTTCAAAAATATATGATAATTCAATGCATTTATCTTGTGAATGCTTTTCAAGTCTCCCTGCTTTCCTGTAGGGTATCTCATAATATAGAAAAAGATGTGATTTTTTTTAAGGAGTATTGATATGATTTGACTCTGTGTCCCTACCCAAATCTCATCTAGAATTGTAATCCCCATGTATCAAGGGAAGGACCTGGTAGGAGGTGATTGGATCATAAGGGTGGTCCCCCCCCATGCTGTTCAGGTGATAGTGAGGAAGTTTCCACAAGATCTGATGGTTTTAAAAGTGTCAGTTTTTCATACTCTCTCTCTCCTGCTGTCATGTAAGACATGCCTTGCTTCTTCCATGATGATTATAAGTTTCCTGAAGCCCCCCCAGCCATGCAAAACTGTGAGTCAGTTAAACCCCCTTTAATTGGAAGTTTATAAACAAATAGAGGTTAAATAAATTACCTAGTCTCAGGTAGTATTTTTATAGTAGTGAAAGAATGTACTAATACAATTACCTTTCTATTTTCTCAATAGCATAAGGTAATTAAAAGGGCTTTACTTAAAGCCGAGGCTCAGGAAAGGAATGAGATCACTGTAAAACTTTGCCAAAATATCATTTCTTAGGCTTCCCTGCAGATGCAGATTCTGATTCAGTAGTTTTGGAGTAAAGCCCTTGAACCTGCATTTTTAAAGTCTCCCTAAATAATTCTGGTGCTGTCAGGTTTGGTTTTGGAGTCACAATTAAATTGATGCCAATTAGCGTAATTAAAGTGCTTCTGGATTGGAAGAGCTTGCAATCTTTTGTGAAAAAGAAAAATTTAATTCAATTCAACAACATTTATTGAATACCTATTCCATGCCAGGCACTTTGGTGTATGCTATAGACACAAAAGAGATACCACAGCATTCTTGTCCTCAGTTGGCTCAGAGAGTAGCAGGAAAAGGAGAGACACAGAGAAAGAGAGACACTTAGAGACACAGAGCAAAGGAAGGGAAGAAAAGAATGAGAGAGAACAAAGAGGGAGAGAAAAAAAGGAAGGAAGAGATAGAAGAGAAAAAGGGAGGTAGAAAAGAAATAACCTATTTGCAAACTGTGGCGAGAAAGATGACAATGAATTCCATGAGAATATACTGATAAATGAGGAATGGAGCAAATGCTACAAAAGAGAAGATAACTTTGGGTCTGTCTTGTTGGGGGATTACAATATATACATTAGAATGGTTCTCAACCACCCTGTTGAGCCATGTGTGATGGCAATTGTAGTTGTAGTTGTCGTGGGTCTGTTACTAGCATTTGGAAACCATGGAGTGCTCTTGTAAAAAGTACCCATAGTACCCCTTTAAGAAACTTCTTTCATGAGTTTATGAAATGGAAGAGAAAATCATAAGCAATCACAAGGTTAGGGAAATGTGAGATAAGAATGTTGGTTAAGAGTGCTATTATAGTACCCTTTTTAACAAGAATAATAATAGAAAAAAGTAATAAAGTTGTATAAAGGGTTTCAGATGCTAAATTTTTATTAGTCTGATAATGGAATTTACACCATATCAATTTGGAGCTTCAGACTGATATTAGTGGCAATGAAATTACCAAAATAAAATTGGGTCTTATTAATAGGAAGTGGCATAGAGCAATGTCTTCCCTGTAGGTCCTCAAAAACCAAGCCTTCGGCACTATTCACAATAGCAAAGACTTGAAATCAACCCAAATGTCCATCAGTGACAGACTGGATTAAGAAAATGTGGCACATATACACCATGGAATACTATGCAGCCATAAAAAAGGATGAGTTTGTGTCCTTTGTAGGGACATGGATGCAGCTGGAAACCATCATTCTTAGCAAACTATCACAAGAACAGAAAACCAAACACCGCATGTTCTCACTCATAGGTGGGAACTGAACAATGAGATCACTTGGACTTGGGAAGGGGAACATCACACACCGGGGCCTATCATGGGGAGGGGGGTGGGGGGAGGGATTGCATTGGGAGTTATACCTGATGTAAATGACAAGTTGAGGGGTGCTGATGAGTTGATGGGTGCAGCACACCAACATGGCACAAGTATACATATGTAACAAACCTGCACGTTATGCACATGTACCCTAGAACTTAAAGTATAATAATAATAAATAAATAAATTTAAAATAAATAAATAAATAAATAAAATAAAATCAGGGGGGAAAAAAAAACAAGCCTTAACCAATTGCTTTATAATTAGCTCTAGCATCTACTATTTTATGAATTGAATAAAGTCATCTCAAGAATGCTTAAAATTTCATTGATTTTTCAATTTTTTTCATGTCTGTAGCATTTCTGAAATATACTTTCTTTGCTCAGCTACATATGAAACTATTGCTTGTCCTAATTGTCACCACTGTTTTCAGGATATTTTAATCAAAACAGTTAACTGGTGGATTTTCTATTAAACCAAGAATCCTGATGATAGGGTAAGAATCTTTGTGGCCATCTAGATGATGGGTATGCATGCTCCGCTAGAAATACACCTCAGAGAGCCAAGAAAAGTGTTACCCAAATACTTAAGAGTAATTCAGGGCATATAGTAAGGCTTTTTAAAACTACACTTAGCTAGATTCTTGAATAATATTCCTTACCTTTCCCTTGAAAAGAGTCATTTCTGTTTCTCTATATTGGAGAAATCCTGTTCATAGTTGCCATGGTATACTCACTTGAATGAAACTGCTTTATTATTTTTTAAAGGTTCAAATAAACAATTAGTTATAAGTGGAACTGCATAATTGAATAAGTAGAACTGAATAATAACAAGTAGAACTGAATACAAAGTAATTATTTTGCAATTGTTGGCACTTTCCTATGATATTACATTAATATTATGTCTTTTATGTAAGAAAATATTTCCTGTGATAATACATAAACAGCATAATTGTTTTCTAATAAAGCAACCAAGAGCATTTTCAAGACATTTAGTTTAAATCAGACATCAGACAGATTCAGAATCTTGGCTTTCTGATTGTAAGCTTAGTGACCCATACTTCAAGAAATGGGCTATTTTCTCAATAGTCCACTTAAACTCTCTTCTCTACCCAGGCAAAGTCCACTATCAAATATTCAAGTCCAGGTTTCACCAACAGCTGCAGCAATGTTTTATTTTATTCTTGCCTAACAATGTTAGTACATTTAGGACATTTCCAGCAGTAATTTTGATGACCTTTTGTCCATAGTGACCAATTGAAAAGATATTATGAGACTGCTTTGAATAAAATAACTATTTGACTGGAATTATTTATCATCTGAATCCTGACCTGGGAGCCAACTTTTAAAACCAAATCATCTTTCTTTTAGTCACTTAGTATTTATCATAAACCATAGAACAAACCATTGTCTTCCTTTGCTGTCTCAACCAGTCAGCATGTCGAAGTTCATTCATTCCATCAATGAAGCCAAGGACATGCATCAAGTCCCAGTATGACCAATTCTGTCTGTACAAAGAAAAACATCAAAGTCTGGAATGAGGTATCAGAGTTCATCTGTCCATCCCCTCATGTCTCAGCTCAGGGAAGAGAGATCCAGAATGGTTACCTGGTTTGACTTTTCTAGACACAAACTGGGGTCACTTGGCAGAATCAGAAATAGAACTTGTAAACAATGACTTCTTATTCATTGTTCTTTATTTTAAGTCACAAATAATTCTGCGTCTAACTTGCAAATACCATCTCCAAATATGATCTTTGGGATGGATAGTGGCTAGGAGGAATTAGGCTAAAACTGTGCATGGATCAATGACATAATGTTCCCATTCATGTGGGAAGCACAAAGAGCATATCCTACTGATGGAAGATCAGAAGAATAATCATTCTACATCAGTGTCACATTTTCTTAGCACATTTTGGAGTAGAAAGCAAATGTTAAGATTTAAATTCGGTATTAAAGTAGATGATTGAGACTAAGATAAGTCTTTCAATTATTAGGAATGTGATTTGGGGGCAAAATATTTATTTTTTAAGCCTGATTTTTTTCTTGGCTGTAAAATGGAGTCAATAGCATTACTATGTGGGATTTTCAGGATTAATGAAATAAACGACCTATCTTAAATGTTATATTAGTGAATTTTGCTTCTATTAATATTGAGGCCTTTTTCTCTGAGGTTCTTCATGGTTGTTAATATTAGGAAGAATAAAAACAGACTAATAATTTTGGATATAATTTAATTTAATATGTAACATCTCTTTCTAGAAAAACACAGTAAGACATATGCACAAATTGTATACATAATAATGAAGTATCCTCAAATAAACACAGCAATTTTCTTCCTTTGACAGGGAACTTATACTAAGATATGTAATTATGTGTGTTATGATTACATTTACATTATTTAATGAGAGTGATATGAAAGCAATAAATCAGTATGCAAATAGAAAGAAAAACACACTTTAAATTATATTAATTTATAATGTAATCTCATGATTCTTTCACTAATTCTCATCAGTTACAGAAGATTTTCACAATTCATGAGTGTTATGAGTCCTTTTATGACCCCAAAGGAATAAATATCTTTTTCTTATTAACTTAAAGACTATGGATCATCTCAATAGAAAATGCTTTCATTCATGCCAGAAATTTTCGTGGAGTTTCTTTTAACATGGCCTTATAAAGGACAGTAAGTTATTTAATTTGTAGGATTATTTAATCATTCAATGATTATTTAATGAAATAAACAGAATTGTATTTTGTCATAATGAAAAACTATGGAAAGCACTTTTTCCATTCACCTTGCAAAGGAGCTCTGTAACATTTTTAGAACTGTAACAGAGTATTAGCTCAAAGAATGGAAAAAATATGCCTCTGTTTCCCAGGCCCATCACATCTCTCTCTTTTATGTAGTGTTCTTTGTGATTACATCCAAATTAAACATTTTCTAATTCAAGAATAGTAGTTAAACATTTAGTAAAATGATGTGACAGTATGCCTTTTAAATTGTAGAAAAGAAAAATGGAAACACAATAGGGTTTCTTGCAGGGAGATGATTCAGGGTCACTTTCTGTATTTGCACTGTTGATTTTATGTGAGTCACAAGTAGTGTAGTATAGAATTTAGCACTGGAAGCTGGGCTAGGACATAGACTGCATTACCTAGCACATGAATAATATGTGATATAAATACAAGACTATTCTTTGAAGAGTTGGAATATATTGCAACTGCAACAAGTTAAGCTGGCCTAATTTCATCTCATTTAAAATGTTGCATCTGGACATTGAGAAAATATTTACGGAATGCCTGTTTTATTTCAAGTACTGAGCTTGCAAGGCATATTTCAAGTTGTTTATGAGACATTTAAATCTAGAAGTGCCATCTAGAATGTAGTATGTTCAGAAGCAAACTGTTTCTTTCCACCCCATCTTGTAACCTGCTTCTTTTTCTCTGCTTACTTTAGGAGGTCCAAGAGAGAAACATGCATGTTGTTAAAATTTCTTTCCCTCTCTTACTTAACTACATATAATTTATCACCAAATCCAATTGACATTGTTTCTGCAACATGTTTTAAATGCAACATTTTCACAGAAACAGAAACTATCAAAAGAATAAACAGGCACCCTACAGAAGGAGAGAAAATATTCATAAAGCATGCATCTGAAAAAGGTTTAATACCAGAATCAAGAAAGAACTAAAACAAGTCAAAAAGCAAAAAACAAATAACCTCATTAAAAACTGCATTAAAAAAAACATGAACAGACACTTCATGAAAGAAGACATACAAGCAGCAAATAAATGTGAAAAAATGCTTCCCATCACTAATCATCAGAGAAATGCAAATCAAAACAATAGTATCTCATACTAGTCAGAATGGCCAATATTAAAAAAGCAAAACCAAACAAACAAACAAACAAAAAACAGCAGATGTTGGCAAGGCTGAAGAGAAAAAGGAATGCTTATATATTGTTGGTGGGAATGTAAATTAGTTCACCCACTGTGGAATGCAGTTTGGCGATTTTTCAAAGAACTTAAAACAGAGCTACCATTCAACTCCTGAAAGAAAATAAATCATTGTACCAAAAAGACACATGTACATGTATGTTAATTGCAGCACTATTAACAATAGCAAAGACATGGAATCAACCTAAATGCCCATTACTGGTGAATTGGATAAAAAATATGTGGTATATATACACCATGGAATACTACTCAGATATAAAAAAGAAAAAAGTCATGTCATTTGCAGAAACATGGAATTAGGTGGAGTCTATTATTCTAAGCAAATTAATGCAGGAACAGAAAACCAAATATCACATATTTTCACTTATAAGAAGGAGCTAAGCATTGGATGTACATGGACACAAACATGGGAACACTAGACACTGATTTTTCCAAAAGGGGAGAAGGAGGGAGAGTGCAAGGGCAAACTATCTCTTGGGTACCATGCTCACTCTCTCAATGAATTGCCCCCAAACCTCAGCACTGCACAATACACCATTGTAACAAACATGCATGTGTGCTCCCTGAATGTAACATCAAAGTTGAAATTTAAAAGCTGAAATTAAAAAAAAATATTTCCAGAAAAAGAAATGAAAAATAAACCTTAGCATTTACTTTGCACTGCAAGTACTCCTGGTCTAATGCAATCCCTTATTTCTGTCCTGGTCTATTTCAATAGTCTACTATCCAGTCATTCTTCCTTTAGTCTCAGCAAATCTCAGTTTTTCCTGAGCGCTGCTACAGAGCAGGTTTTAAAATACACATCTAAGCATAATCCGATCACACTTAATTTCTTTCATTCTCTCTCCATTGCCTAGAGAACCATGTTTACACTCCATAATTTGCCCTTATCTTCTGCTTTCTTGGCCCTTTTTCTACTTATGTCCTGTGCTTAAATCAGCCTTTTACATCCTCTAATTTGTCATGTTTTTTTCAGGTCTCTGTACCTTTCATACTCTCTTTGCCTGGAAAGTATGATTAAGATCTAGTTTAAAGATTACTTCCTTGATGAAACCATTCTTAATGTTTGTACTTAGCTTAATTTGCTTCCTCTTCTTCCTCCCCTATTGAATTCTTTGTATGCTATTGTTATAGCTCTCTCACCATAATTGTGAATACTTAACTTATGTTCTCTAATAGACTGTGGTCACAGTAAAAACAAAACAAGACAAACAAAACAAAAAACCTTTGAATTGGTGACTGTCTCCAATTGCCCCTCATTCTAACTTTTCTTCCACAGTGTTTCAGATTAGCTAAAAACTCTTAATTTTCCTTTACTGCTGATGTGATAAAGTCCAAACTACTCAGCATAGTACAGGGGGATCTCCAGTCTCTATCCCAGTCCCAATTGCCCCAGCCATGCCTTGCATGCTGCTCTCTAATGTATAATAAATCACTCCTAAATGCACCACGGTAATTGTATACTTTCGTTTATTTTCCTTTTTTTTGAAAAATGTCCTTTTCTTTCTTTCCAGATGGTCTATTTATGATTTGAAGATTCATGAAACATACACACTTTCATAAAGCCTCCCTTGAACACTTTGTTAAAAGCACATGTCTCTTTCTTTCTACTACCAGAACATCTTCTGCAGAGGGCACACCTAAGCTGGAATCTTGTATGATAATAGTTTAACTGTTCTCCTTCCATATGTGCTTCCTTCAGTCAATCCTAAGCACAATGACTATAGTAATTTGTTTAAAAGGAAATTCAGATCTTTTCAGTCTCTTCCTTAAAACCCTTCACCAGCTGCCCAGAACATGCAAGTCCTAACTAGTCCCCATGCCATATGGCCTCTGTCACTTCTTTGACCTCACCTCATATAACTCTCTCATTTCCTCTGTTCCATCCACCCTGACTGGTTGCCTTGCTCTTCCTCGAACATCCCAGATAAGTCTCTGGTTCTGAATATTTGCATTTGCATTTTCTCTACCTGGAACTCTCTTCTATAAATAAATGTGTGGCTTACCCCTTCTCTTTTTCAAGTGCTTCCTTAAATGTCACATTCTCAATGAGGCCTTTCCAAATATCCCATTTACACTGTACCCATTTCATTTCCTACCAACACTCCATATTCTCCTTCATTGCTTTCATTTTTTTTCACATCTAATATTTCCAATATTCCTCCTGGAAAACAAGCACCATGGAGCATGGGTTTTTATCTCTTTGTTTTATGAGGTATCTATTCTAAGAAAAATTTTTGCTATATAATAGGACTCAATTATATATATTGAATAAACATACGCATTCCTACTAACAGTTACTAAATGGAGAGGTCATGTTTGACTTAATTTCATGATTCCATCTGGGAATGATTCCTGGCACACAATTATTAAATCTACAAAGGTCTTTGATGAATAAATGAATGCATTTCCTAAGCCTTGAATTCAATGTGGAAGAAGCTAATTAACATGCAGCAGTTTATTTGCTGGATTTCTGCCAACTAAATGAAGTTATTTAAATATCTTTTCAGCCTAAGTGGGACATGGTCAACTGTTATGGGCTACAGATGAAAATATCCCTCATTTATTTAAAAGAATATTAGAATTCAATCCACCGGATAAGTCAGTAGGAGTTTGAGATTCCATTGTATTGTACCCTTTAACAATCTCATTTTCCTATATTGTTGAAAGACGGAACAAATTTTCAACCCTGGGTTCAACTTAGAACTACTGGGACATTACAGAAAATTGTAAGACTGGATACCCAGAACCGTAAGTTCTCATTCAATTAGTTGGAGTGGAACCTAAGCATTGGTAGTTTTAAAAAGTCCCAGAAAAATAGGAGCAAGAGCCAGAATTAGGAACCAGAGTTTAAGAAGAATTGTAGAGCACACTAGCTAGTCACGTCTTATTGTGTGCCATACACATACATCACTTGACTGTCTCCATGACTATAAAATTCAGACAGTGTTTTACACAAACTCAGCAGGAATTTAAAAGATATGTAATTTTATCAACTTTAATAATGCAAAAAATCTAGATAAAAATGTAAATGTTAGACTAGTTTGTATATTTTAGTTACTTGGTGAGCTTTTTACTACATCACATATAAATTATCTGTTTTATCCCCTTAGCTATTGAGTATAAGTGTTAGTAAAGGAGAAAACTGGCACCAAATTAAGAAATTTGTTACTTTTCTTTAAAAAGTAAATCTTAAGGAAGGTTTCCATTTTTCTGCAAATTAAAGTCCTATGAATTAACTTATCATCAAAACTAGAGTCAATTTAAGAGATACAATGAGTTTTCAGATTAGATAATAAATAATATTAGAATTTTTTTTCTGACACTTATTCCCTTCCAATAGAA
The DNA here is from genome assembly GCF_003255815.1 of Theropithecus gelada. Lineage (NCBI taxonomy): Eukaryota > Metazoa > Chordata > Mammalia > Primates > Cercopithecidae > Theropithecus > Theropithecus gelada. Next base: position 80,281,870 of record NC_037671.1, on the reverse strand, counting down.
CAATGAAAAATCCTTGATAATGTTTTGCTAACTAACATAGAATAACCTCATTGGTATGTATATGAATTTTAAATTCATCTTGCTAGGAACTCAGTAATTGGCTATACTTTACTATATATAAGAGCAAATATAGAATATGGAAATCATTTTACACAAATTTTTCAATTTCTATATTTTTTTCATAGAATGAGTTGTATTACACCAAATACACATACATACACATTTCCATAAAAGAAAATATAATCATCAATTTCTACCTAACTTAGCATATATGTTTCACCTATAGTTTTTAGTGGCTATGGCTCAAAGGATGGCATTTTTCTTTTCTTTTGATATTAAGTAATGGAGGAAACATACGAGTGATTGGGTTTATTTCCACAGTTATACTGTTTTCGTTTCAGTAACACCTGGGCCTTTGCTTCCTGGATGAAAATGAACCATTCCTAATCCCCAACTGTGTGGAATGAGTTAGATTAAAAAAAAAAAAAAGTCCCTTCTTATACGCCACACCGTGAATAATGACACAGTGATGTTAATATTGGTGAATTTGAAAAATTTGAAGGAATAATCATCCATCAGCAGCAAGCATCTCTCACTACCTAATAAAATCATGTACTCACAGCTTCTGGAAGCTTCCAGTTTTATAGCACAACCTCAAACTAGGGTACATCCAAGTTGTAAAAAAAACCTGAAATACTACACTGCCACATTCTATTATAGGGAAAGAAAAAAAAAAAGAGTCTGGTATGTTTAAGAAACTCTATAATTTGTGTTTAACTCGCTCCTCTCAGTCCAGTGTCTTTGTGTCATTTTGATTCTTTAGGAAAAGAATCTTTATAACTTCAAGGGGAAAAAACTGTAAGATTTCTTCTGTTCTCACTTTCACGTCGATAAGTCCCATAAGATAAATAAGTCCAAATGTCAATTATGAATTTGCCTGATTCTTAACAAATGAAAATGTTTATTTCCCCTGTCTAGCTCTTTCTTAATTTTATTAGGACCTAGCTCTATGTATCAAGACAGAAATAGAGTCAATTTAACCAAAATTTATTTAGGATACTTGTATATAATTTAGGACAGAATATACTCAATTCAATGCTATGAGTTAGTTAAGATAGTTTAAATTTCACTCTTGTACATTATGATTTTTGCTTTGATGCATGTATTTAGCCTTTGTCTTACCTTTCTCTGCTAAAAAAAGTTTTCTTTTTTAAATAAAGGCTTGAAGAACAAAAGAGTAAACAAATATCTCACTTCTATAACTACTTCATATATCTTTGTTGCTTTATTTAAATTTTTAAAATTTACTTTCTAGATAATTTTTTTTTGTTTTTTAAAGAGTGAAGTATTTGTTTGATTAAAATTATATTTAAAAGTTTACCAATTTCAAAGGGAGACATTCAGCCTTGAAATAATTTTTTTTCTCTACTGATACTTTTTGGTTGGCCCAACTCCTTCCCCCAACTCAGATAAAATTGAAGGTTTTTCTTGGGGAGGGTTCTCATGATATTGTTCAGGCTAGTCTCGAACTCCTCGTCTCAAGTGATCCTTCTTCGTTGGCCCTTCAAAGTGCTGGGATTGCAGGTGTGAGCCACTACATCTGGCCAGCAAACTTTTTCAGCGTCAAAAAACGATTTAAGTGGGTGTCAATAAGGTGTCCTAAAAAAGCATGGAGCTTAAGAAGCAGGAAGACCTGGATTCAGTGACCTGGGCAAGAAGCAGAGTATTTCCACACCTTATTTCTATTGTTCATAAAAGATGGACAATTCTACCTCACAAGACTAGCATGGGATTACATTTAGGTAGATGACACACCAAGGAGGTTTGTTGTAGGTTCTCATTCAAAAATAAGAATTCAATTTTCATTTATTTTTCTCATTTCGAGTAAAAGTGCTGAAATCATTTTTATCTAAGATTTTGTTGATGGCTATACTTCTAAATGACTATGATTACATTAATGAATAACCTATGCAAGAAACATCATTTTACTATTGGGCGTTTTAGTCAATGATTGCTTTCATAAAGTAGATATTTAGGGACCTGAAATTGTTACTACAGACAAGGCACCAGAAGAATTCTGTACAAGCAAAAGTTCAGATCAAGGGCTTACTTTCTTATCAAAAAATCATAAATTTTTGGCCCTCAGAAAGAATATTTTCAGAAAAATTAGCTCTATGTCCAATTAAATTACCAATAATATTTCCTTTGAGTTGGCTTGCTGAACTTAATTGAAGTCATTCAATTGTCATTAGCAGTGATGGGTGATGCCAAAAGCAAGGAAAGGAGAAAACTTGCATTGGATCTACTGCCTGGATGAAATGGGTAGAGTGTCTCCTGGACCTATTTTGAGGTGAACCAATCCAGATATATTATCTGTTTAAAAGCAACATCTTACCAATGTCAGCATCTGAAGCCACTCTTAAAACATAGAATTTAATAAAACCTGAAATAGAAGGTGTAGTCCCTGGCAACAGAATACACCCTGGCAGGAGATGACCATCTCAGCATCTGGTTAGTAAATTACCTCAGCAGAAATGCTCTCCTTTGTTGACAAATGGTCTAGCTACTTTCTTAGTGAGACTGGAGGATAAGAAATTCCTGGAAACATAGTTTGTATTCAGTACCTAAGTATGGAAATTTGTTGAGAAGTTTCATGAACTAAATGTTCTTATAAGTGAAGTCAATGCTTCTTTTTCTGTCTTTTCTTTAAAAGCACAGGTGAGCTTGAAGACTTAAATTTTAAAAATGCTTCTGTTGCAGTTTATTAATATCCAAACTTGTAAGAAACAAATCTCATGACATTATTATTAAAATACATTTAAACAATTAGATTTCTAAGTTGAACCATTGAGTATTTCAAGACGTATTTATCAAATAATAGAATCTAAGGCTGAGGCTGGAGCAATACTTTTTTTTTTTTTTTTTTGAGATGGAGCCTCACTTTGTCTCCCAAGCTGGAGTAATTCTTTCCCAAGGTAACAGTATGGGAGAATTAACAATGTCATTTTTTTTTTTTTTAATTTGGGCTATTTCAGTAACAAAAAAAAACTAAAAGTTGGAACAGAAATAAAACCACTTAATAAAACTGTATTAGAATTTGAAGACAACTTTGATAGTCTCTATACCAGCCTGTTTATAATATATATAGACAAGGATATAACAACATGAGGTCAAAACAGATTTAGAAACTAGTCAAAGATATATATAATATATAATGTGTTATATATTATATATAATACATTATATATAATATACATATTAAATATAACATGTATATTATATGTATATATTATATATGCATAATATATAATATATATTATATAATATATGTTATATATAATACAATATATATTACATTATATATAATATATAATATAAAATATATATATCTGACTAGTTTCTAAATCTATATATACATATAATATGTATAATATATATAATGTATTATATATAATATATAACACATCTATAAAACATTATATATAATATAATATACATATTATATATATATTCCTCAAATCTGCTTTTCAACTCTCAGTCTAGTGTTTGTTCCACAACCTGAAGGTTTATCTTTATGTGTAGCGAAGAGTTCATGGATTATTATGGCCAGAATAAGCATCACGTGACAGGGGATAAGGCTAGAAAGGTAGGCGGTATAAAATTGTGCAGATCTTTCAATGATAGGCTGAATAGTTGAAACTTTATTCAGCAGAACATAGGGACCTACTAGTAAGAGTGTGGAAACTATTAATACATGAGAGGACAATCAAAAAGACCATAGAACAGTCTTAGATATGTACATTTATCCTCTGTCCATGAAGCTCAAAAGACAAGTTACCATGCATTTCACACAGCACACGAGTAAATTCATCTTCTTACATAGTTCCTGGGTGCTATGGCTGCTATAAAAAGGCCACAAGAAATAAGGACAGGACTCTTTCTAGAAGTAAATCACATGATGCATTTGGAGAAGGGAAAAAAGAAAAGATTTAATTATGCAAAACTGTTTATTCCTTCAAGTAATTCTCTTTATTGAGACTGAAGTCCCATTTCTGAAAGTCAATATACCTTGAAAAACGTGTTTGCATTCCTATAGTTTTTAACAGAGTGTAGTAGGAATGTCAGTGGAATAAGTATGGGCTTGGAGCTAGAAGACTTACAGCAGTGTTTGTAACCTCTGGCAAGTCTTTAGCTTTAATTTATCAATCTGTAGGAAAAGAGTAATATTAATTATCTTTATTAATGTTGTGTACCTAAGAAAGTGATTGTGAAGCACCAGAAAAATAATGTATTTGAAAACTCTTAGGCTTGTTAGCTGTTATAGCAGACATACAAATGCTCTATTTGAATCTTAATTTGTTCAAAGTTATTGTATCAGTTCAAAGTATGGCATCAGTTTTATTGTCAAGTCACTGGCTCTAAAATCGTTGTGATTATCAAAGAAGTCGATCCCCAAAAATAAAGATTTCACAATGTCTTCTTCAAAATTTTAAGTTAGGTCATCTTATACTTCAAGGATAATGATGGCTTGTGTATGCATTTGTAGGTCAAACATGAGTCAAATGAAAAAGAAATCCTAAAAATTCACTTCAAATAATCTAATATCCTGCCATTATAGCATTTAAAAATAAAATAAAATAAACTTGCTACCTAAGAAAGCGATTGTAAGGGGAAACACTTAATGTGGAAGATAACTCTTTATTGTATGATAAATATTTCCTAACTCAGAAACGTACAAATATTATTGACAAATTATACAAATATTATGTGGGACTTCTGGTTAGAATATAGAGTCACAGGAAATCATTGCTTTCATCCTAGCAACCAAAAGAAGTTGGAGAAACTTCAAAAGCACATAGTTCTTTTAAAAAATCCTTCAGAGAGTTAAGGATGCAATAAAACCTAAATAAACTAATTTCCAGAAAAATGACAAACCCTTCACAGAAGAGAAGAGTTTTCCACAGCTGTTTTCATGTCCTGTGAAGTAGTGGGGGAGGAGGTACCTGCCATAGAAGCGGGTAAGGAGAAACCAGCTAAACTTTTAATGAACTTTTAATGGCTGTGCGTAGGCTGGCATGAGAGTTTAGATTTCTAAGAAGCCTAAACCACAGAGCAAATCTGCAGCCACCCACCAAATCTTTCCCACAAGTGCTTGATGATACTATACCAAAATACTGGAAACAAGGCAAGAGAGCTGAGAGAGATTCCCTTGAGGCAGGCAGAGCTTGCTCTAAGTATAATAGAGCGGCCAACTGAAGGGGAGGGACATGATGAGTAGGAGAGTTCAGACCCACTGGTCTCTCAGCTACACAGGCTGGGATAAAGAAGGATAAAAATTTTGACACACTCCAGTGCTTCATAGCTGTAAGACTGGTGAATGGAAATCAGGGTGAAAAGAGATATGCAGAGTTGAAAACCAAGGATGGCCCTGAAGAGCAAAGACTTCTTTCCAGTGAATCAAAAAGTTGGCAGCTGAGCTATAAAACAGAGGGATATCATTTCTGGCACAGAAAAAGTAGTGGCTCAGCTCTAAAGCACAAATAAAACTCCTGAATCTGACTGGGGCTCAGATCCTAAGCCATGCTGAAGGGAAAGTTTAGATCTTCCCTGCAAACCACATGAAGCCAGTGGTAAATTTAATATAACTAAAACTGCAATAAAGTCAGTCTAGTTCAACTGCATTTCATATTGATGAAGACTTCCACATTAGCATTCAAACAAAAGAAGAGGCCTGACATTTTCTGGAAGTTAAGATCATTCACTTTAGTGTTTATTATTCTTTTATACAAAATTTATTGTATATAATTAAAAATTGTAAGACGTTCTAACAGGTAGGACAATGGGTTCCATGACCAATAAAGGAAAAGGTCCATAGAAGCAGACACAGAGATGACCCTGATCTTGGAATTATCAAAAAAATCCTTTAAAATAACTAATACAGCTTGGCAACATGGTGAAATCCTATCTCTACAAAAAATACAAAAATTAGTCGGGTGTGGTGGCATGGGCCTGTAATCCCAGCTACTCGGGAGGCTGAGGTGGGAGGTTCTCTTGAGCTCAGGACGTGGAGGTTGCAATGAGCTAAGGTCATGTCATTGCACTCCAGCCTAGGCAACAGAGTGAAGCCCTGTCTCAAAAATAATAATAACAATAATAGTAATAATAAAAATAAAAATAAAGAAAAATTTTAAAAAGAAAAAAATAAACTAGCACAAAACTGCTAAAAGTTATGTTGATAAAGATATCATGAAAGGCAATCTGTTATACTCAAAGTTGGTAAATATTGTAATAGACATAAAATAACAACACATGGAACAGAATAATTGAATTGGTAGAGAGATAAGGGGAAGGTCTGATTCAAGAGGTGTCATTTCAGTTGTGTCTTGCATGAAAGAAACAGAAAAAGTCATTCTTAGATGTTGAAATAGATAATTCAAAGAGTGTACAGAGATAAGTAGTTATGACACAGTTTTCTGTACCTGCAAAGCTGTGAGAATTTTCTGTTGGTAGGAAGATATACTTTTAGGGGTAGAGTCAGGGCAGCTTGATGGTTTTGTGAGCTGTACAGTCACACAAAGCCCTGTGCTCAGAAGGACCCTGTGCTTGATTTTATGATTTTCTGTGGCTAAGTTGAAATTGTTAGCCATTGAACAAAGGTCCTCACATTATTGTGCGTTTGGACATGCAAATTATATAGCAAGTCCTGAGTAGGGCAGACTCTCAGGGGGAGATGTGTGGGCCAGATTGTGAAGGGCTTTGAATACATCATTAGTCAAAATGAAGAAATCACATGTTCCAGGTTCTGCAGGAAGGTCTGATTTACACCCTCTTCTCATCCTAATTTTCACTGTAGTCTCCTGTCACTCTCTAGCATCCTGATGTGAACATAAATTGTATGACTACCCTATGTTGCATTAAGGAACCAATGGATATTTTAAACATGATGTGTTCTGAGTATGTATGTTTTGCAAGGATACTTTATAGATTTCCATGTAAAGAGCAGATTTAAGTACGGGAGAAACTCCCCACAAGAGCAATTAGAAGGCCTTTGTAATCCACAAATGACAGTCACCTTATGCAAAGCAAGGGCTGGGAGAAAGGAAGACATAGAATACACTAGATTTAGTAAATGTTTGGATGTGAGAAGTAAGGGACAGGGAAGGTTCAAGGATGAAATCCAGGTTTCTGATTTGGAAGACTGACAGAAGATGATGCTACCTTAATCAAGGTATGAAGGAAAAGCAAGAGGGAATGTTTGTGGAGATGTTGAATTTAAAACAGCTGCAGGATGAAGTTTCAGGTGCTGATTGGACAAATGAACCTACTGACCCAGAGTTCAGAAAAGAGGTAAAAACCAGAGATATGAATTTGGGAAGCACATAAGGCCTGTATATTCTTTCCCTGGTTTATTCGTGGTTATGGGTCCCTGCCCTTGTCTAATAGGAAAGTGCCCCTCAAACTAGGTACATGGGGTGAATAAAAAAGAGAAGGGTCAGCTGGGTGCGGTGGCTCACGCCTGTAATACCAGCCGAGGGAGCGGATCACCTGAGGTCGGGAGTTTGAAATCAGCCTGGCCAACATGGTAAAATCCCATCTCTACTAAAAATACAACAACAAAAAAAAATTAGCTGGGTGGCGTGGTGACAGATGCCTGTAATCTCAGCTACTCGGGAGGCTGATGCAGGAGAATTGCAAAGAGAACTGCGAAGGTTGCAGTGAGTCGAGATTGTGCCATGCACTCTGGCCTGGGTGACAGAGCGAGACTCCATCTCAACAAAAAAAAAAAAAAAAGGAAAAGTTGTCTTAAGACCTGTTCCAAACTCCCTCCTGTGTTGACATTGTCCACAGCTGGTCATCATTTCCAAATATAACATCACTGGGCATCCACCTTACCTTATCTTTTTCTCTGTCATCTTGTTTGTTTTATTACAGAGGCAGCTTCTGTTGTCAGTAACTTATCCTGGCATTGTTTTGGAATTCTCTTTGCCCTTACTTGCTGTTTACTGTTTTTTGTTTGTTTGTTTGTTTGTTTTAATTTCTACTTTGTTTTATAACCCACTATTTTAATCTTAGGCTTGCTGTTCCTTCCTTGTCTTTGTTTATTTTCACTTATCTTAAAATCACTCCTTAAAAAAAAAAAAGAAAAATGCTTTAAATGCAACTTTAATTTCAACATCCAAGTTTTATTGTTTCAATTGAAATTTTTGCTAAGATAATTGTACATTCACATGCAGTTTTAAGAACTAATACAGAGTTCTCGAGGCTCAGATGGTTTCACTGGAGAATTTCACCAACCTTTAAAGAAGAATTAATAGCTGAAATTACATCAATGTGATTAAGAAGATCTACAACCTATCGAGTATTCTGCTGTTGTCAGACAGGGTATTCTATATATATTAATCATATTCTATTGGATATTCTGCTTTGTTCAGATCTCTTATGTCCTTGTTTTCCTGTATATTAATTCCATTAGTTGCTGAAAGGGGATGTTGAAGTCCCTAACTATAGTAGTAGATTTGTCTATTTCTTCTTTCAGTGCTCTCAGTTTCCTTCATGTGTTTTGATGGTCTGTTGATTCATGTAGACACATTTAGCATCATCATATGTTTCCCATGAATTGATTCCTATATTATCATGTAATATTCCTCATTGTCTTCTAATTTTCTTTGCTCTGAAGTCTACCTCATCAGATGTTGATATAGCCATTCATGCTTTTTTTAAAAAATTAATATTTGCATAGCATATCTTTTTTTAGTCCTTTTAATTTTGACATATCTATGTCATTGAATTTGAATAGCAAATAGTTGGACTACATTATTTATCCATTTTGCTGATTTAAGTCTTTCAATGGCACATAAAAACTATTTAAATTAAATTAAATTATTATTATTATTATTTTTTGAGACAGAGTCTCACTCTGTCACCAGGCTAGAGTGCAGTGGTGCAATCTCAGCTCACTGCAACCTCAGACTCCTGGTTCAGATGATTCTCCTGCCTCAGCCTCCTGAGTAGCTGGATTACAGGTGCGCACCACTATGCCTGACTAATTTTTGCATTTTTAGTAGAGACAGGGTTTCACCATGTTAGCCAGGATGGTCTTGATCTCCTGAACTTGTGATCCTCTGACTTGGCCTCCCAAAGTGCTGGGTTTACAGGTGTGAGCCACTGCACCTGGCCTCATTTAATTTTTATGACAGGACTTAGGTCTTCTATTGCTTGTTTTGTGTTTTTATCTTTATATTCTCATTGTTGTGTTTCTCTTATCTTGTATTCCAGCACAAACTGCTTGAACCTGATGCATTATATAAATATATATATTATATAAAAATGCATTATATAAATATATATATGTATATATACACACACACACACATACATACACAGTAAGTTTTATTGCATGCAGTTCAATAGTGTTGCATGAGAGAAGTCCCTCATAGCATGGGCATCCAGAGTCTTAGGATGAGGAAACCATCCAGAATGGGCCATCCTACCAAGTTAGGGGTAGAAGCCAAGGAAATCCCCAGGAGACGTGGGGATTGAAGAGGAGATTTATTTTTCTGTGAGATGTCTCTTAGCACCACAGCAGGGAGACTTTGGGTCAGGGAGCAAAAAGGGCAGCAGCCACTTGGGGCTTACGACCAGCAGGCTTTATTTTATCAACAGGTAATTGCTACTGGGGAGCAGTTACCTGCTGTTTGGGGTATGCAAAGCAGGGAGGTTCTAAATGGCTGACAATATACTTATCTAGACTATTTTTGAAATAATTGGATGTATCAAGCTTTGAGTTTGGCCTATGTGGGCTTTGAGCTGATAGGTCTCAGACTGAAGCAAAGAAATAAACAGCCTGTTAGCAAACAACACAAAGGTCATCTTTACTTCGCTTATTTAACACCTTATTTGTACCACCTTTCAGAGTCATCCTTTGGTTGCCTCTCTCTCCCTCTCTTGCTTTCTTTCTCTCTCTCTCTCTATCACTTTTGTTTCTTTGGGGTATGTACCTAAAAGTAGATTATGGGATCATGTGCTAACTTTATGTTTGATCATTTTTGGAAATACCATATTACTTTGCCAAAGGGCTGCATTTTCTTGCATTTCTACCAGCACTGAAGTTAAGAATTTCAATGTCTATACATGCTCTCCTTATCTGTTTTGTAATTACTGTCCTCTTAGTGCATGTGGAGTGGCATTTCTTTATGGTTTTGATTTGTATTTCTCTAATGATTAGTTATTATTGGCATTTTGTATGTCCTTCTTGGAGAGATGTCTTTTCAGATCCTTTGCTCATTTTTCAATTGGGTTATTTGTCTTTTTCTTTTTTTTCTTTTTTTTTTTTTTTTAAGGAGTTCTTGGCTGGGCACGGTGGCTAACACCTGTAATCCCAGCACTTTGGGAGGCCAAGGAGGGCGAATCATGAGTTTAGGAGTTTGAGACCAGGATGGTCAATATGGTGAAACCCCCACTCTACTAAAAATACAAAAATTACCTAGGCATGGTGGTGTACACCTGCATTCCTAGCTACTTGGGAGGCTGAGGCAGGAGAATTGCTTGAACCCGGGAGACAGAGGTTGCAGTGAGCCGAGATGGTGCCATTGCACTCCAGCTCTGGGTGACAGAGCAAGACTGTCTCAAAAAAAAAAAAAAAAAAAAAAAAAAAAAAAAAAAAAAAAAAAAAAAACCAAAGTTCCTCATATATTCTGCATATAAGACTCCTGTATATGGGATCATATCATCTGCAAATTGAGGTAGTTCACATCTCCCTTTCCTATCTGGAAGCCGTTTATTTCTTTTTCTTTACTAATTGCCCTAGCTAGAGCAGCTAGTAAAATTGTAACTTCTTGCCCAAGTCCATTCATCACCAGAAACCCACTCTGTGATGTCTAAATTCCTGTGCATCTTGTTTAACTGATTGATTAATTTATACCTTGGGATAATTTACATTACATTACTAATTTACATGGGTATTAGAAAATACAACTTATTAAATAAAAACTATGCAATCTGAGAGGTCAGTCATCAGTATTTGAATCCTGAATGAATGCTCCTTTTCTTAAATTGTGCAATTTGTGCATTTTTAAATTGAACATAACTTTTAAAAATCTCCATTTGCATAAATACTGATTTTTAGCCAATGGAAGAAAGAGGTTAGAACCGGTTAATAGCATCCTTTTTAAAGCCATTTGAGTTTCTCTTAAAGATCTTCTCTGCAGAATGAGAATGCAATGAATTTTAAAAGGTATGATAGAATTAATGGGTACAAAAACAAATGGACACCATTGAGTTCTTTATTTTAATATGAAAAAAAGAGGAAAAATAATTTATTTCTGCATTTCTCTGCGATTCATAGCTGAATACATGACCACACATATTTAGTTAATGTTTATTGTGTGCCTGCTATAACATTGCATACAGTGGAATGAAGCATAAGGAATTATAATAATTATAATACTCTTTTTTTAATAAAGAATGAGGGGATCAAATAAAATGAAAACTAAATATAACATGTGATCCTGGACTGGATCCCAGATCAGAAAAACAATTACTACCAGAAGCATTATTGAGACAATTGGTGAAATTCAATAAAATATATACATTATTATTATGTTAATTCTTTGATTTTGGAAATTCTACTGTAGTTATAAAAGTGAATGTATTTTTTTCTTAGAAAATACACATTATAGCAGTTAGGCATAAAAGGACAGGAAATCTCTAACTTTCTCAAGAACTCCACAAAAATTATTATTATTCTATCTATATTAAATCTATATATAACAATAATTATCTGTCTCTATATTTGTATATATGGACACAGAGAAAAACAGAAAATGAATCATGTAGAAAATGTGACAAAATGTAAATAAACAATCCATGAATCTGGGTGAGGTGTGCTCTGGAGTTCCCTGTACTATTCTTGCAACTTTAATGGAAGTTTTAATTATTTCACAATTAAAAAATTAAAAAATATATAAACTGTTTTTTGATCAGTCATCAAGGAACTTATAGTCAGGTTGGGATTATAAGACCTACTATAAGAGTGTGTAAATTCAACTGATAGACAATACAAGAGATCATTTCACCAAATAAGTGACACTGAATCCTCATTGTACATGGTCTCAGGCTAAAGTGATGAAAACACATAGACTGTCTCTTCAAATACTTCACTTTGTCACTTGGTCTGGAGAGCAGTGGTGTGATCATGGCTCTCTGCAGCCTTGACCTTCCAGGCTCCACAATACTCCCATCTCAGCCCACTGAGTAGCTGGAACTACAGGAACCAATCACCCCATGCAGCTATTTTTTTTTTTTTTTTTTTCTGTAGAGACAGGGTCTCACCATGTTACCCAGGCTGGTCTCGAACTCCTGGGCTCAAGAGATCCACCTGCCCATCTCTCTCACCATTCAGACCCTAGGCTTTAGACAAAAAAGAAAGTCTGATTCCAGAACATTAAAGTTGGTTTGTCCAGGGAGATATAGGATGATGATAATTGCACTTACTCTTTGGTGTCTTTTGCAATAACAAATAAACAGCAGGGATACATTTCCATAAGTTATTCTGCAATGCAGGTGTGGGGTAAATTTGTATACCTCTGACACTTCAGAACTTCATTCATCATTGGCCAGCCGTAGAATTGACCTTCTCCATGAATTTCCTATGCTGGACAGACTTGGTTTGTTTATGTCTATTTCTTGGGCAGGATATGAACCTTTACAGCCAGTTCTTGATAATGTCTTTGACAAACATAAAGTTATTTTAAACCAATTTCTCGACTATTTTTTCTACATCCTGGATTTGAAACAATATCTGACTTACAATATAATTAACTTGGAAATGTTTATACTGATCAAGTTCATCTTTGGCTTGCAGACACCAATCACTTTTTGCTGTATACCATTCTAGATCAAGAAAAACTGGCATCTTGTAGTTCACAGAGGCAATGCCAAAAATAGATAGATCTATCCAAGATGCTTTTAAATGTTATATTTGTGTGAGAATAAATTGTCAGCATCATTCTTTGTAGCATCAAGGCATTTGATAGTTGAAAAGCACAAGAATTATTAACAGAGCTCATCTTTTAGTTCATTCCTATTGCTCTAACAAAATGCCTGAGACTGAGTCGTTTATAAAGAATATAAATTTATTGCTCGCAGTCATGGAGGCTGGGAAGTCCAAGATCAAGCAGCCAGCAGTTGAGTGTCTGATGAGGGCCTGGTCTCTGCTTCCAAGATGGTGCCTTGAATTCTGCATCCTCACTGGAAGAAGATAGAAGGGAAAAAGGGGCAAATGCAATGTGAAACTTTACTATAGGGCTTTAATCCTATTTAAGAGGACAAAGCCTCATCACCTCCTAAAGGCAACAACTCTTAATGTTATCACATTGATGATTAAGTTTCAACATACAAATTTTGTGAGACACATTCAGATCATGGCAACTGGCAAAAGTAAAATGTTGTTCTATTTTTTGGTAAACAAAAGGCCAATTCCTTTGCTCTCCATATCTGCAGGAAAACAATTAATTTTGTTATTAAACTTTTATTTCAGAATTTAATCAATCTAATGCTCTGCTTAAATACAGGTAAATATTCTATTATAAAATATGGTTTTTATGCAATAATACAGATGAATCTCACAATCATAATGTTGACTAAAAGAAGTCAAACAAAAAAGTAGATATTTTAAGATTCTACCTCCAACAAAATACAAAGAAAGCAAAATTAATCTGTGCTCTCAGCAGTCATAGTAGTGGTTATCTTTGAGGAAACAAAAATAGACTGAAAGAGAATGCAAAAGAAATGGGTGTGGGGGGCTGCTAGTAATGTCTTTATTGATTTTGGTGTTTATTACACAGCTGTGTTTAATTTGTAAAACATTTATCAAGGTGTTGACTTATGTGCATTACATTAAAGTATGTCATATCTTAAAAAATATTAAAATGAGAAGTATATTAATATATATACAAAACATAATGAAGAAATTTAAACAGTACATTTAATTTAATGACCTAAAAACATTACTCTCTGCTTGTGGTATTTTTAAAAAAAAATTACATTCTGCAATTATTTTATTTCATTTATCTATTTTTATTGTTTATATATTTTTAATTTTCAACTTTTATTTTAGATACTGGGGGAATACATGAGCAGGTTTGTTACCTGGGTATGTTGCACCCATGTAGTGAGCACAGTACCCAATAGGTAGTGTGACAAATCATACCACCCTCCCTTCCCCCTCTAGTAGTCCACAGTGACTGCTCTTCCCATGTTTATGCCCATGCGCTCAATGTTTAGCTCCCACTTACAAATGAGAACATGTGGTATTTGGTTTTCTGTTCCTGCGTTAATTCACTTAGGGCTATGGCCTCCACCTGCCTCCATATTGATGCAAAGGACATGTTTTCATTCTTTTAAAAGACTGCATAGTATTCAATGATGTATATGTACCACATTTTCTTTATGCATTCTACCATTAATGGGCATCTAGGTTTATTCTATGTCTTTGCTATTGTGAATAGTGCTCCAATGTACATGTGAGTGCATATGTCTTTTTGGTAAAATGTTCTATTTTTCCTTAGGTGGATATCTCTGTTAAGTTTTTTTTTCAGATACCTCCAGACTTCTTTCCGTAGTGGCTGAATTAATTTACATTCCCACCAGCAGTGTATAAGTGTTCCCTTTCAGCCTCGCCAGCATCTTTTTTTTTTTTTTTTTTTTTTTTTTCTTTTGGTCTTTTCAGTAATAACCGTTGTGGCATCTCATTGTGACTGTAATTTGCATTTATCTGATGATTAGTGATGGTGTGTATTTTTTAATGTGTTTATTGGCCACTTGTGTATCTTCTTTTAAGAAGTGTTTATTATGTCATTTGATAATTTTTAATGGGGTTATTTATTTACTGTTTGTTGATTTAAGTTCTTTATTGATTCTGGATATTAGACCTTTGTCAGATGCATAGTTTGTGAATACTTTCTCCTAAACAGTAGGTTGTCTGTTTACTCTGTTCATAGTTTCTTTTGCTGTGCAGAAGCTCTTCATCTTAATTATGTCCCACTTGTCAATTTATGTTTTTGTCGCAATTACTTTGGGTACTTAGCCAACAATTCTTTGCCAAGGCCAACGTTGAGACTGGTATTTTGTAGATTGTCTTCTAGGATTTTTATAGTTTGAGGTCTTGCATTTAAGTTAATTCATCTTGATTTAATTTTTATATATAATGAAAGATAAGGGTCCAGTTTCTTTCTTTTGCATATGGCTAGCCAGTTATCCCAACACCATTTTCCTAATTACTTGTTTTTGTTTGCCTTGTTGAAGATCAGTTGGTTGTAAATGTGTGGCTTTATTTCTGAGTTTTCTGTTCTGTTCTATTGATCTACATGTCTCTTTTTGTACCAGTGTCATGCTGTTTTGGTTACTGTAGCCCTATTCTATAGTTTGAAGTTGGGTAGTGTGATGCCTCCAGCTTTGTTCTTTTGCTTTGTTCTTTGGCTATTCAGGCTCTTTTTTGGTTGCAAATGAATTTTAGAACTGCAAACAATGAGGTTGGTGGTTTGATAGGAATAGCACAGAATCTATAAATTGCTTTCTATAGTATGGCCATTTTAACATTCTAATCTATGAGCATGGAATGTTTTTCTATTTATTTGTGTTTTCTATGATTTCTTTCAGCAGTGTTTTACAGTTCTATTTGTAGAGAACTTTCACCTTCTTGGTTGGGTGTGTTCCTAGGTATTTTATTTTCTTTGTAGTGATTGTACACAGGTCTGTGTTCTCAATTTGACTCAGCCTGGATGTTATTGATGTGTAGAACTGCTACTGATTTTCATATGTTGATTTTGTATTTTGAAGTCTTGCTAAAATCATTGATCAGTTCTTGTAGCTTTTTGGCAAAGTCTTAAGGGTTCTCTAAGTATAGAATCATATCATCAGTGAATAGAGGTAGTTTGACTTCTTGTTTTCCTATCTGGATGCCTTTTATTTCTTTCTCTTGCCTCATTCCTCAGACAAGACTTCCAGTACTCCTAAGCACAGTTAAGCATGCATCAGTCTCATAATCTGAAAGTCCTGAGTTAGATTATTTTAAAGTTACAAAATATTATGTGGGTGTTTTAAAAATTCAAATAAATAAATATATTTAATAAAATGTGACATTCTTCATTCACTGCTTACCATCTCATTATAATGAATAAATCCCTTACTCTGTCTCACATCCCCAGATTTAATCAATGCTATTAAGGGGTGGGTATATTTTCACGTGTTTGTTTCTTATTTCATAAGAAGGAATACTATATATTTTAAAATATAGCATTTCATTTAGAAAACACAAATAAGATAACTTGTTCTGAGTTGATTTCTCATCTTTTGGACATTGTCATAATGGTACATAAAACAATACCTCATTATATTGAACATCTGTGTATATTCCACTCTATGAATGAATATGTAAGAATGTATAAGATTTTTATACTGATGAACATTTAATTTGTTTCCTGTTCTTCACTATTAAAAGCAATTCAGAAAAATCCTTATACACAGATGTATTAGTCTTCTCAGGCTTCCATGAAAGAACACCACAGATTGGGTGGCTAAAACAACAGAAAATTATTTTTTTCACAGTTCTACAGGCTCTTAGTCCAAGATCAAAATGTTACCAAGACTGGTTTCTGGTAAGATCCTCTTTCTCCCCTGCAAATGGCCACCTTCTCTCTGTCCTCATGTGGCCATGTGCAGAGAAACAGCTCTCTGGTGTCTCTGCCTCTTTTTACAAGGACACCAGCCCTAGTGGATTAAGACTCTATCCTTATAACCTTATTTAACCTTAATTACCTCCTTAAAAGTCCTAACTTGAAATACAGTTATATTGAGAGCTAAGACTTCCAGGTAAGAAGTTTTAAAAGACACTATAATAATAACAGATACATATGCAAGTATATATTTTGATAACTTATAAAGCTGATACACAAACATATCTAAACATATATATATATATACTGTTTATGTATAAATAATATATAAATATAGTATATAATATATTACTGTACTGTATAGTATATAACATGATCCATGCGTGGATACATACTATCTAAATATGTATGTGTACCTTTAGAGAGACAGCAATACACACTGCATGTATAGTTTTTTAATATTGAAAACCGTATTATGTAAGTCATTTTATGCTCTGCATTTATCTTTTTTAATGAATATTTTTGATATTACAATTCTCTGAATAAATATTTTAACAATTGTATGCAATTGTATACAATTTTATGGAGTTTTTAGACATTCTGCTATTTTGGGGATGTGAAACTTATAAAAATTTTGCCTAGGTTTCATCATCAATTTTAAATAAAAGACAAGATCTCATTATACATATATGTTTCTACCCACATCTCTATTTCTATAAAATACATCCTGAGAAATGAATTACTCATTAACAGGAGAGAGTGTTTTTTAAGGCTTTTTGTATACATCACCATAATTTTACAGTGGGAGTTATATAAGTTTACATGACTACCAGAGATGGCTATCAATGATGTTAAATATTTTTTGATGCCTTAAATTTCTTTTTTTTAATTTGTTTAATGTCTTCTACTGAAATTTGTTTTTTATATTGGTTATATTTTTGTAATAGTTACTTTTTTCCTAAAGTTTTTGTGTTTTACTTTTTTAAAACTTTTATTTTTAATTGACAAACAATAGTTATATATATATTTGTGAGTCATAATTTGGTGTGTCTATACATGTATACCCTGTGGAATGATCAAATCAGGCTAATTAGCATATCAATCATCTCAAATATTTATCACTTCTTTCTGATGATAACATTTAAAATCCTCTCTTTTGGCTATATTGATAGCTAAAATAGGGTATTTTAGCAATACATTATTATTAACCATAGTCACCGTGTTATGCAATAGAACACTAGAAGTTATTCTTCCCATCTAATTGAAACCTTGTACTTGTTCACCAATGTGTCCCCTTGCTTGGTCCCCCCACACATCCTCCTTTCTCCAGCCTCTGGTAACATCCATTATGCTCTTTACTTCTATAAGTTTGACTTTTAAATTCTTTTTAGAAGTGAGATCATGTATTATTTATCTCTTTGACTTGGCTTTTTTCACTTAACATACTCTTCTCCAGGTCCATCCATGTTGTAAATGACAGAATTTCCTGGTTTTCTTAATGCTGAATAGTATTTCATTGTGTCTATAAACCATATTTAAAAATTAAAAAAATCCATCTGTTGATAGGAACTTAGGTTAATTCCATATTTTGGCTGTTGTAAATAATATTGCAATGAGAATGAGAGTGCAGACATCTCTGTGACATGCTAAATTAAATTCCTATGGAAATATAACCAGTAATGAGATTGCTGGCACAAATAGTAGTTCTACTTTTTGGAAATTAGGGCATCCATCCCCTCAAGCATTTATCCTTTGTGTTGCAAACAATCCATTTATCATTGTTTGGCTAATTTTAAATAGACAATTAAATTATTATTGACCATAGTACCCTTGTTGTACTATCAAATACCAGTGTTTCTTGTAAGGAAGTTCTGTAGGCGATACACTCTCTCAACTTTTGTTTGTCTGAGAAAGTCTGTATTACCTGTTTATTTTCAAATGTTGCTGAATATAGTATTCTTGTTTGGCAATTGATTTTTTTCTTTCAGGATTTCTTTGTATCATCCCACTCATTTGGGGTATGCAAGATTTCTGCTGAAAAATCTGTTGATAATCTTATAGAGGTTCCCTTATATGTAGCAATACACATATATAACATATAGGTAACAATTTTTCTTATTGTTTTCAAAACTCATCTTTAATAACTTTTGGCAATTTATAATGTATATCAGTGTGTATATCTGTGGAATCATCTTATTTGGCATCCTTTATGCTTACAGTATTTAGATTTTTGTTTCTTTTCCAGGCTTGGGAAATTTTCCATCATAATTTTTTTGAATATATTTTCTGTCTTTCTCTTCTTTTTCTAGTACACCAATAGTACATATCCTGTTATGCCTGATGGTTTCCATAAATCTCTGAAACCATCCTCACTTTTTATCTTTCTTTTTTTCTTTGCTCTTCACATTGTGTAATTTCCACTAACCTGTCTTCAAGCTCACTTCTGCTCAATCTGGTCTGCTGTCAAACTCTTCTCTTGTATTGCTTAGTTCAGTAAGAGTATTCTACAGCTCTATAATATCTTTCTGGTATGTTTCTGTACTTTCTATCTCTTTGGAAACATTTTCAGTTTGTTTTTGCATTGCTCTTCTTACCTTGTAAGCATCTTTATGACTATTTGAAATTTCCTGTCAGGTAAATCACCTACCTTCGCTTCACCCAGGTTGATTTCTGGAGATGTATCTTGTTTCTTTGTTTTTGTTTTGTGTGTGGAATATATCCGTGTTTCTTTATTTTTCTTGATTCTTTGTATTGGTTTCTGTGCATCATATAAGACAAATACCTCTCCCAGTCTTATCAGACTGACTTCATGGAGAAGTTGACCAATTCATCTGGCTTCCCTGATTTTATGGTGCCTCTCAAATATCTGTGTTTGTTTTGGTGTCTCTGTTTTTGGTGGCCCCCGGAGTTTTTGTCTCTGTTTTTGGTGGCCCCTGGAGTTTAGGATGTGTCATGGCCTGTCTGCACCCTGAAACTGACAGAAGTCAGACTCCATAGACATAACTGAAAAGGTTTGGGTTAGATGTGTGTTCCAATTCCTCTATCTTTATGATTAAGCTAATGTGGGCTTTTATCTCCCCCTCACTCTGCACTAAGACAAGGAGGAGATTGGTAGCAAATGCCTGTACTTAGAGTGCTGCACCCTCTGATTTCGGAATCATAGCTGCTGGAAAGGGGTCTATTTTATAGGCACCTTTTTATTTCCTGTGGCATAAGGCCACTCAGGAATACAAAGCTCTATTTACTCCCAGAGCTATGACATTAAGGAGACAATTTGATGGGTGGGAACTATAGAAGTTGTGGCATTTAGTATGTGGTCAAACTCTTCCCAGAAAGAATGAGTAGACCATAATTTATTACTAAGATAAGCCGAAGGAAAGACTTGTGAAGTGGTAACATTTGGCTTCAACTGCCAGAGGGCTATTATTTGTTTGCCTTGTTGGCTCCCCAATGTAAGTTCATTAGAAGCCACTGGAGTGTACACCATAATCCCCTTCCAAATAAAAAATGAGAGCTGTGTGTCCTTAAGCCAGTTTGCATTGCTCCATGGAGATGTAGCCCCTGGAATTGTTTGTACACCCATTTAAAATCGCTTCTTTCTTCTATGATTCCCAGAGAGAGGAGGTTTAAGATGCAGTTCCTCAGATGAAAGTTGTAAAACCTAGAGTGCTTAATGTATGGACAAACTGTCTCCAGGAATGATTAATAGAATGAGAGTTATCACTGGAGTGAGCTCCAATGTGCTTCTCAGGCTGGTGGTGGGTTAATACTTGTCTGCCTGTTAACTCCCCAGTGTAACTTAGTTAGAACCCAGGTCATTGAGTAGTCACTGGAGGAGTGTGTTTTAAATTCCTTCAAGGAGAAAAAGGAGGCTATATTATTTTAAGCTTTTCTGTACTGCTCCTGAGGAATTAAGTCCACGGAAGTACTTGTGAGCTGTATAAAACTGCCACTTTTTTCCTGTGGTCTAGACAGACTAATGTGTGTCTTGTCCCCTCTGCTCTTAGAATTGGTGAATTATGTGGAACTTTAGAGTGAGGGTGCTAGATGTGAAGTTCAAACCCTTCTTTCCACAGGGAGAACCTGGGTGTTAGGGATTCCTTTTTCAATTTTATGATGCAGTGCCCAGGGTAGGGTCTGTGACCAGCTTTTCCTACCTTTTTGAAGTGGATGTTTTCTTAATTGCCCAGTGAATACCACTCTCTCAATTCATCCCTTCCTTTCTCTCAAAGGACGTTGGTCTATGAAAAGATGTTTATTTGGTGAATCCATGGATAGAGGAAAAATCTGGAACTTCTAACCCTTCTATGTTGCTGATGTCACCTATTCCTTTTACTTTATTTAATTATATTTTTATATCTAGAAAGTTTTTGATACATTTTCTTACTATTACATTTGCTTCTTAACTTACGATAGTCTTATGTTCTGATAGTATATGTTCTCATAAGTTGAAAATATTGTACTTTGAAGATGCATTCGATACACCTAATTTACAAAGCATCATAGGTAACCCTAGGCTACCTTAAATGTACTCAGTATACTTGCATTAACCCACAGTTGGGCAAAATCATCTAACTCAAAGCCATTTTTTTTAATGAAGTAGTAAATATCTCATATAATTTATTGACTACTACATTGGAATTGTGTAAGTTTTGCATCATAAAGCTGAAAAATCTTACATTGAAACATTGTAAATCAGGGATTGTCTGTGCTTTATTTTTCTCAGAAAATTTTTAGCTGTTTAAAATTTTCCCTCTCTTTCCTGAATTTGGATTGACATTCAAGAGGCCAATAAATTACCTTGGGAAGAACTGATATCTTTATGTTAACTAGTCTTCGTGTTCATAATTATAAAAATTATTTTTAAAGCTTATCAACAAAGCCTAATATTTCAATGTATGTATTTTAGGTTTGATTAAGAGTAGTCTTAAGTGTTTTATATTTTTGTTGCTTATTTTGTATAAGATAATCTTCAATTACATTTTTATCTAGATATTGCTAGAATAAAAATGATTTTTTAAAAATCTTACCACTCTACTGAACTCCCTCAACAGAATGAATAATTTTGTTAGTTTCTCTCAAGTTTTCTTGTAATACTTTTAACTGACAAGTATTAATATTTTTGCTCATACAGACCCTAGGGAGTGTTTTGCTTGTGCCATGTGTCTTCTTTTTTTCCTTCTGTACATCTCTTTAGAGTTGTATGTATATATGCATGTACATGTTATGACATTGTTTTGAGGTTTTGAATTACATGTCTGAATGTTGGTTTCTGTAGATTGAGAGTGAATGACTTTCATGGAAGACTATAAGAAATTGCTTTCTTGTAAATACCTTCAGAGGCAATAACACACATCCCACAGTCTTACCCAAACCAATAATCTATTTTATGTCAAAATATATTTTGAGAATTCTCCAAGACTTTTGACTTACTCTTAGTGATACATCAGAAGCACTTTATAGACTTTACCAAATTTGTTACTAAGGAGACATCTGGAATCATTCTTAAGAGAGCTGAATGATCACTGACTTGGGGCACTTTTGTATAGAAAGGACCATTTCTTTCAAATTTGTTCCACATTTCT
The DNA here is from genome assembly GCF_003255815.1 of Theropithecus gelada. NCBI lineage: Eukaryota > Metazoa > Chordata > Mammalia > Primates > Cercopithecidae > Theropithecus > Theropithecus gelada. The sequence continues at coordinate 80,259,612 of NC_037671.1, read as the reverse complement.
TTCCAGTAGTTTTGTTGTTCAAAAGAGGCCATATGAAACTTTAGGGCATGTTCCTTTTGTGACAACCATTGTCCTTTGAGTCTAAATACAAAATCAGATTGTCCTCTTCTTTAATCATATATATATTTTTTCAGACAGAGCCTCACTCTGTATCTCAGGCTGGAGTGCAGTGGCATGATCTCAGCTCACCGCAACCTCTGCCTCCCGGGTTCAAGTGATTCTCATGCCTCAGCCTCCTGAGTAGCTGGGACTATAGGTACACACCATCATGCCCAGCTAATTTTTGTATTTTTAGTAGAGACAGGGTTTCACCATGTTGGCCAAACTGGTCTCGAACTCCTGACTTCAAATGATCTGCCCATCTAGGTCTCCCAACGTGCTGGGATTACAGGTGTGAGGCACAGTGCCCGACCTAATCATAGTTTTAATAAAATTGTATTTTATTTGTTGGATAACTAGTTGAGAAGAAGGAAAGGATCATAGTTTTACATACTGAAAACAGCAAAATAACTTCACTCAACTATTTACTAAAACCTGAAAGTTTATAAGAGTTTCTTAGTATCCCATTTGCTATAACAGAATTCTACCCTATCTAATTCCAGGAAACTTCTCAGGGAATTACAGAAAGTCTTCTAAATCCTTTATAGTATACTGTGTTTATTTTTCTTCTTTCTTATGCATTATAATCATGACTATTGCTGCAGGCTAGAAAGTGTTGGCTTTACAGAGCCAAAAACCCTGCTGAATCATCACATGAATCCTTGCTGCCAAGGTGGAAGCATTCTTTTTGCACTTGCATAAATCTTGTAGAATTTCCAAAGCACATTTGAAAAAGTATACTAAAGTTAAACTTTTCTTTTTAGAAACATAGACAATTTGGGTTTTTAAAACTTGTTTTACAGTAATAATTTCATTTATCTTGGTTTTCCTAGGATGCAGGGACCAAGCAATGGAAGTTTTACGAATGATAAAACCATGCTTCTTCAAATCCACCTGGAGCCAAAATCATGTTGAAAAATGTGTCCTACATTTCTCCCCACCCTTATTTATATGTGGCTCTCAATCATTTAATGGCTCTGAAGGGCTTACAGAAGTCTCCAAAGAACTATAACACAGTTTTTACAAAAATTAGGAATGGTCAGTTTACCTCATAATGCTAAAATTATTTTGGTTCTCTGAATCCCCTCTTACAGATCTCATAATGAGAAACTACTGGTGTTGACATCTGAATTATCAGTTTCTTCTTTAATGAGCCTTTCCCAAATGTAACTAGGAAGTCTATCCTTGTAGTTATATCAAATTGCTGGGGGAAGAAACGCTTACAGGCTTTGGTTTACTCAGAATTGCAAGTACACTCATTCAAAATTTGTTAAAAATGTCTCTTGTGTGTAGGCTCTGTGTACTGGGGAATGGAAGAATAAGACAAAGATTTTTACCCAATACATATAGCATTGTATGCTTTTGTCGGCTGAGAAAACAAACAAACAAACAAACTTGACAAACTAAGCCTGTGCATAGAAGCTTGATGTCCTCTGCAGTCAAAACATAGGCATCCAGTCCATGTATTAAAGCACTGCCATAAAAGACCAAGGGATAATGGAGCCATTTCAGAGACCTGTTTAGAAAAGTTGCTGCCTGGGCAGTTTTTGTGTAGTAGCTGCATGGTCATGTTAATGACCCATGAAATCTTCGACCTTGATAAAATAAACCCTTTCTCAACAATATCTCCAAAAGACTAGATGGATTTGTTGAGCTTCTGTACCTAAAAGCAGAATTTGAGGATAGCATTAAATTAAGAATCTCATGAAATGTAGCTCTAATATCTCAAAAACCTTTTGTAAAACACCCCAGAAAAGGGGCATATTACCTTTAAGCTTGTTCAACCTGCAAAATAAGAAAATTAATTGGCATGATACGATCATGTAAAGAATTGCATTCTGGAAGAGTGCTGATGTGATGAAACAGACATAAAGCTGCTGGCATCACCCTGTAAGTTTCCCTTTTAAGGGCTGATTCCTGACCTCAGTCTGCTCCGGTCAGCACAAGGACCCGAGTGTGCAGCCCCTTCTCACTAAATGGTTCGCTTTTAGTGAACCAGAATGAAATGTTGTTCGCTTGTGCATATCATTTAGTCATAGTTTCCCTTGGAGGAAAATAACGTTATTGTATAAATATATTTCTATTGCCTGCCTCCTTCCCTCCCTCTTTTTCTGCTTTATTCCTCCTTTACTTCTTCTTTCCTTTATTTCTCTTTTCTTTCATATTTCAAGCAGGCATGCTTCTTTGGCATATGCCAGACGTGGTCAGAGACATTGAGGTGGTTGGGGATAACTGCTAGAATTTAGAGAAATGGGAGAAAAATATTAAAGATGATGTAAAAGATATTAAAAAGATAATTACATTTTGGTCTCATCCATTCCATAATACTAAGTTCAGTGAGGGAGACAGATGTAAAACAAACCAAAACAAACAGGACCTATCAATGATCAAAGTAATAATAGCCCATGAGTGCATAGAATGTATTATGCTAACTGGGCAGGTAAGCAATTTGTTCACCAATTTTAAATCTTGGACTATGTGAAAATGACAATCTGATTCCACATTTCCTGTAATCTTAGTGTGACCATCCTCACTGTATTGTTTTTATTTGTTCATTTAATAAGTATTAGTCCAGGACTTATGCACAAGCCCTCCAGTTAGGCATTCTGGGAATACTGGGAGTTTTCAGGACGCATAGAGCCTGGGCAATTAAAAATAAGCAAGGGACAGACACACAACCAGTGCCAAAACAAGGCAGTATAAAATGACTGCCATATGAATGGTGAAATACAAAGTGCTTTGGAAGTTATAAAGAAGAACCAGTCATCCTGAAATTTAGGAATGTAGAGCCAGATATAGCAAAATATCTGCAGTGACCTAACTTCTATCACTTATTTCTCACTGGCTTCATTTGCTCTTGCCCCTCTCATCCTTCTTGATCTCAGCACTTATGGTTCCCCAGGGCTATGCTACAGAGCGTCTTGTTCCTTCCAGCTTTTTTTTGTTATTGTTCTTAAACCCCTGTTTTCTCGTTCTCAGCCTAAATTGTCTTGCATAGCAAATACAATCTTGCTAATATTAAAAAGAGTGATGATGAATTGATATGTAACAGCTATAAGGTAACGTGTTTGCATTTTATCAAGTACTTTAGAGATAAACTTCCAAAGGAGTGGTGAGAAATTTTCTGGTAACACCATAAGCTGCGGGCATAAATATTTTTGGTTTAGCTGGTAGATGTCTTTCAAATCTTCCACCTAAACAACCACTTTCTCTGACATCATGAAGGGCTCTTCCTACAAGTGTCTTTACCTCAAAAAAATAAGGAGACTGCAGAACATTCTGTTGTTCAATTTAAACTTCGTTGTGATGCCATCCACAAAGATCTATTGCAATGTCCCTTATGCACCCATGATGTAGCCCTGTATATTTCTTGTCTTTTAGGAAAGCCAAAAGTGACCTGCAGTGATTATAAGCAAACATCACTGTTTTACTCTGTGTTTGTGTTAAATATTTATTTTACACTTTAAAAAGAATAATTGCATTGTTAAATGCATTCCTTTGGGTGGCAAAGACACGGTTTTCTCCCATTTTTTAGATAAGAGTAGCTTGAAGAACCGCTGAGGCCTCTTGTCATTTGCCCTTCCTGGAGCAGGAACTACTGGTCTTAGGTCCAGATGTGACACACAATTGGATAGTCTACCACCCCTTTCCCAAAACTACTACCTCCTAAATGCTCTAGATGTCATACATTGTTTTCATTTTCAAAATCAAACAAATTAAATATAATTTTGTATATATTTTAGAATTTCACAATGTCTTTTGAGAAAATTGTAATGCGTGGTGTTATAAAATCAAGTTGAGAGATTATTGGGATAGAAGTCAGGAAAGGGATATGATTTTTCTTAATTTGAACTCCATAATAATTTCTTCTGCATTATTGCACATGTTCTTACACAAAGGACTATTTTCTAGATATATAGCTATCTATACAAATGACATGTGAAAGCTACAGAGAGATTTCATTGCCTTTTTTTAAACCTATGTATTAACTGGCTAGAAAGAAGACGCGGGTAATATTTTTTATTGGAAAATGTAAAGCCCTTACTTGGAAACCCATATGTGTCAGGATTTAAACCTTTTTTCCCCTTTTATTTATTTAACTTTCCTCACCCTCCACATGAACTGTTGAGATTCTTTCATTCTAAAGATTTCCACCTGTCAGTCAATCTCCTGATTAAAAGATTAGTTTCAATGGAATGATTAGCCTCAGGAAAGATATGCTGCTCTTCTGGACTGATGGAAGTAGATACATTCATGGCTAGCATTCCAGTATTCCCTCTAGTAGTAAAGCGACCTCCTGCTACTCCTTGAGTACTTTACTGAATAGAGTGGAAGGAAAACCTGGGGAGTTATAAGTAGGCTTGTAAAGAATCCTGGCTGAGAAAATTTTAGTATCAAGTCATTAGTAAAAAATCTTCCTACATGTGCTCTGAGTTTCTTCTCCTCCTCCTCATTCTTCTCCAATGGTCACTGGAATGTTCTTTAAAAAGAATGATTGCATATGCATATGTAATTAAAATGGGAATTGACGTTGCATTGATCTGTGACCTTTTTGGCAGAATAGACTGTCCTCATACATAAACTTTGCTGTGACAGAACTTTTTTCCCCCTCTTCCTGCCATGGAACAGTCCGAAAGGAAAACTGAGAAAGATCCCAGTTGGATAAGTCCTGAGTAAAAAGTCTTTAAAATGAATGTGGCTCATTTCTGCCTCCTTTGTCTGTTCTTTAATTTTTAATCTTATTTTGTCATAGCAGAGTGAAACAATGTCATGTGGTCATCTCTAACTAGAGGTCATCCATTTTTGCCAATGCACATCTTTAGGAAATGCATTGGGGAGTTTAAAAAATTATCACACTATGATCAAGTAAGCTTAGAACTCCAACTATGGGACACAAGCTTGTATTACTAAGTATTCCTTCAACACATTCACAGACGTGTGCTGCATGCACAGACATAAATGTGAACAAAGTAAATACAGAGTGAGCCATAGAACAAGAATTTATAAGAAAATCTTTAAAATGGTTATAATTTTTCCAAACCAGGTTAAGCTTTAAAATTAAGGAAACTGAAATTGGAAATAATTTAAAATAGTCTTCAAATTTATAGTTTTAGATACAGTTTTTCATAATAAAATATTTAAATTATATACAGAAACACATAATCTTTAATGATCTAGAATCACAAATAAATACAAAGTTTCCTGTTTGCTTTGCTTTTAGTATTTGGTCTGCATTTAACAATACATCTTCATAAGAATATTTTATGACATAAGCAAAAAAAATATATAAAATGAAAATAGTTTGGAATTAAAACATTTTACAGCATGCTTCTTTTTTAACTGAAAATAGAGGAGAAAGAGGAGGAGGGGGAGAATAAAATAAGTGAAAAGAGGATGAGAAGGTGAAGGGAAAAGAGAGAAAAAAGAGGGAATGAAACACTTTCCCAGTCATGTGCTATGATAACCGTGTGTAATCTGTCATTTATCACAGGTCGTCCTGAATTAAACTTCACACCACAACTTAGAGATATAGAATTAAAAACTAAGCAAATCAAAAAACATTGTAGTAACTCAATAAATATTAAAATTCCTAGGCTACAGGTTCTTCATCCACGGATATAATTCTATGTGTTATGAATATCACCAAACCATTCAGCATGGTATGAATTTGATAAACAAGATAAAATTCAATCACTCTAAATGCTTCTCAGAGCCACCGAACACATATATTTTTTACTTAAATTTAGCAATGTCACCATGTGGCATTATTTACCTCGGTTGTATTTTTGGGGGGTTTTAGGCCATTATTAATATCCGGTTTGGACTTTCTGGGATACTTAAGGCTGTTTGTTGGTCTCAGGAAAAAAGCACTATTCTTCCTGTCTTAATTAAGATATAGAAGAGAAACTGCAGAAACTAAGCTGAATTTGAAATGAATTATTCACTAGTCATTTTTCTGCATTCTGAGAAAAGCTCTGTGTATTTTTGTTTTTTCATCTCTGAGTAATTGTTAAAAAATCATGTGTTTCCTGTCAGGTCTAAGATGTAGACTCCACTGAACATTTGTGTTTAAAATAATTAGCTAGTTGGCATTTGTTTCCAGAGCCTTTAGTCTCTTTAGCAAAGATCAAATGGACAGTTTCAATCCAGCAAAATCTTCCATAACAAAAATTAAACAAGAACTTCAAAAAGATAAAGTGCCAAGGAATTTATTCAAAACGTGGCCGCCTGAATCCTCTGTTTGAAGCTAAAATTATCCTAAGGCATAGAGAACTATAGATGCTTACAGTACAATATGTATTTGTAAAGGTGTATTGTGGAGTGTTTAGTCCTAGTCAAACACAAAATTTAGATAAGCATAGTCAACTGTTTAATGAAGTAGATCTTCTGGTTTAGTGACAAACTCCTCACGGGTCCAAAGGGATACTCAAATCCCATTAATTAACTTTTCTTTATGCCAATTTATTAAATTTTTATCTTAAAAGGTTTCAGTGTGTTATGATTTAGAAAATAAATTTGGAGATTATTGCAAGAATTTAATTGTAGACAAAAGTTTATTTGGACAGTTATTAGTTTACTCAATTTGTCTCTAATATATTTATACTTGATGTTTACTAAATTAGCAAACATTTAGTCCCATTAAGATAGAATAACATTTAATAAAATTTTAGCTACAGAAGAAAATAGAGATGTAATGTGAAAATAGATTAATTAATTGAATCTGAATAGTCCTCAGTGATCATTTAATATAAATTCTTCAACTCAGAGAGCACTACAAAAATAGTGCTGACATTCATTTATTCACTGACTTCTTACTTCCAGGGATGTGACCTCCTTTCTTCACAACATAAGCATCTACGTTACTTGAATTTAGTTCATCTGTCTTCCTGCACATCTCCATGTCTTACCCATTTATCTTATAATTTCCCTTTGGAACTTTAGAGAGAATAAGCCTATATTTTCTTTCACATGATGCACCCACCCCACCTCCCAGTATTAAAGAATTCTATTATATCTTCAATTAAATCTTCCCTTCTGTAGTTTTTCTATCATTCTTTTATGGCATAATACTCAGACAATATTTTTTTAAAATTTCAATTTTTTTAAACTTTCAATTCTCTCTATTTTGTCTGAAACCATGATGTTAAAACTGGATCCAATATTCTAGCTGAGGTCTGACTAGCACTAAATATGTGAACAATATTTTGATATTAATTCAATATAGAAATATGTAGCTGGCATGTTGGAAGAAGTACTTGGTGGTGACCGTCGTTATATGATACCATCTTTGGTTTGATTGCTGAAACCTGTGGTCAACTAAGCACTCCAATTTCTTTTTCAAGTCAACTGGTATCAAGACTGTATTTTTCACTCTGTTTTGTGCATTCTTTTGTTGTTGTTGTTGCTGTCATTTTTAATCTCCAAGCAGGAATAGAATGTTGATCTTTTTAATAAAGCAAAATTTTGGACCTAACAAGGCCATTTTGAATGTTAATTTTGTTCCATTATATTTTGGCTGTCACCCTCAGTTTGGGGCTCTGAAAGTTTGATAAAGAAGCCTTCTTTCTTTTCACAAAATTCACTGATAAAAAGTTCAACATGACAATCTGTCTCTGGGTCTAGTCATTTGTATCAACCTGACTTTGTTACTTACCTTGTTTCCACTTCTTTAAAGCGAGATGATGATGATGATGAAAGAACTTATATCATAGGTTGTTTTAAGGATTAAATGAATTAACATGTCTAAAGTACTCAGGAAGATACCATAAGTAATAAATATAACATAATTTCCATAATTAACCTTACATTTAATAGCATTCTTCTAACCTATCACTTTTCATGTACAACATTTTTATCAATCATCAATTTATTTTTTTCAATGGTAGTAAACCATAGGATTGATAATTTATCTAATCTAGAAAAAAATTAAGCATACAGTTGATAATTTTCAAAATCCAACTTTTTCATTTTAAAACTTTAAGTTGTAAATTTTTATAAAGTACATAAACATGATGTAAAAGACTGCTGTATATACCCTTCCTTTGAAGCCTTTAAAGAAGAATAAAAATTAATGACTTTAGTTTTTATTGTATACTTATGACTACATTAGTAAGATATATAATTGTAAATTTAAAAAGCAGTAGAAATCCCCAAGATTGAAATGTATGTGATGGGGGATGGTTGTGGAATGTAACTTACTTGAGAATTCCTGCTCTCTAGACATAGACACCACACACTCCCTCACACACACTCACACACCCACAGTCAGAGATATTGCTACTGAAAAGTACAGGACCAACCAAGACAGAGCCAGTCAGGATTCATCTACAAATAAAGAAATAGCTCAGCTAGCATTCAGTTTAACTAAAGTAGAAGAAATTGGAATGCTTTCTCATTCTATTTCTTATCTCAGCAAATAGAGCAGTTAGCTAGCTCTTGTCCAATCCCAAAACTTGGGACTCATGTTTTACTAGGTTGGTGCATTAAAAGTAATGGCAAAACAGCAATTACATTTGCCCATCAACCTAATACATTTCCTTTCTTACCCTAATGCTTGTAGCATCACTAGGAGATACTCACTTTGTCTTCCCAAGCTCTGTGTTATCCAATTCAATGACCACTAGCCATGTGTGGCTACTGAGCTCTTCAAATGTTGCTAATATGACCGAGGAACTGAAATTATAATTAATGTACATTAAATTTAAATGATAAGTTCATACTCAACTAATTATTAGAAAACTTTAAAGTATGTTCAGAACAAATTGAGTTTGTAAATCTACTTTTTAACCATAAATTTCATGAAATTTAAATCAAAATGAGGTTTTAAAGGTAGATATAAATCAAAATCAAGTAATTCCGAAGATATTTAGTGTAAGAATTGAAATGTGTTCTAAGTGTAAAATACACACTAAATTTTGACTACTGTATATAAAAAAAATTAAGATATCTCACTAACACTTTTTAATATTGTGTACAAATTGAAATGATAATATTTTAGATATATTTGATTAAATAACTTTTTTTTATTATACTTTAAGTTCTAGGGTACATGTGCATAACGTGCAGATTTGTTACATATGTATACTTGTGCCATGTTGGTGTGCTGCACCCATCAACTCGTCAGCACCCATCAACTCGTCATTTACATCAGGTATAACTCCCAATGCAATCCCTCCCCCCTCCCCCCTCCCCATGATAGGCCCCGGTGTGTGATGTTGCCCTTCCCAAGTCCGAGTGATCTCATTGTTCAGTTCCCACCTATGAGTGAGAACATGCGGTATTTGGTTTACTGTTCTTGTGATAGTTTGCTAAGAATGATGGTTTCCAGCTGCATCCATGTCCCTACAAAGGACACAAACTCATCCTTTTTTATGGCTGCATAGTATTCCATGGTGTATATGTGCCACATTTTCTTAATCCAGTCTGCCACTGATGGACATTTGGGTTGATTCCAAGTCTTTGCTATTGTGAATAGTGCCGCAATAAACATACATGTGCATGTGTCTTTATAGCAGCATGATTTATAATCCTTTGGGTATATACCCAGTAATGGGATGGCTGGGTCATATGGTACATCTAGTTCTAGATCCTTGAGGAATCGCCATACTGTTTTCCATAATGGTTGAACTAGTTTACAATCCCACCAACAGTGTAAAAGTGTTCCTATTTCTCCACATCCTCTCCAGCACCTGTTGTTTCCTGACTTTTTTATGATTGCCATTCTAACTGGTGTGAGATGGTATCTCATTGTGGTTTTGATTTGCATTTCTCTGATGGCCAGTGATGATGAGCATTTTTTCATGTGTCTGTTGGCTGTATGAATGTCTTCTTTTGAGAACTGTCTGTTCATATCCTTTGCCCACTTTTTGATGGGGTTGTTTGTTTGTT